>NW_008681999.1:9169-81017 GCF_000695815.1 Acanthisitta chloris
GTTATTTCTTTTTCTTACTAAGCTGTCCTTTGTTGTATATCCAATGGGATATATAAAAGAGCTACAGGTACAACCCTGTTGATTTTCCTAGTTCAAACAATTCTTGTTTGAAGTATGGTTGGCTTGGCTGAAGGCTCTCAGCTTTACTGTGGAGTCCAGATTGCTGAGGGCAGTCCAGCTTTATTTTACTGGTATTTTTGTCCAAGATGCAATATTTCTCCAGGGCAAGAAACAGATCCCTAAAGAGAACCTGTAGTTTAGACGCTTGACTGAAGTTGGTTAAACAAAGAGAATCCATTAAAGAAGGAAAACAGAAATTCTTCTTCACAAAAACAGAGCATAAGATGTTGGTTTAGCTCCTAAAAAACTGCTAGCACCCAAACTGTTAGTTATCCTAGTAGGCTGGCAAAAGATGTAATTTCTATTCTTTAAATGAAAGCAGGTCCTAACTCTCTGACATGTCCTTTAAATGGTGGAGTCAGGTCCAATGCAGTTGTCCAAGTAGTTGTTGGCACAAAGTGGGCAAACACATTTTAGACAGAGGATGGTCACTTCTGTACTGAGCTGAATCAGGATCTTCTACCCTACCTGCTGGTGTGAGGGAAGGAAGATGTGTGTAGGAAAGATTTCCATATGCCACACTAGTAGAAGCTGCCTTTGTAGCATCCCTAAGGCCAACTGCAGCTTAGGAGAAGCATCATTGCTTTACAGAGAGGGAGTGGATGCTCATAATGCAGCAGGATAAATGTCAAGGAAGTGCAAATATAAATTCTAAGTGTGCTGTTTACTGTATCTCTGTGCTTCTTTTCTGCTCAACACCCTGAATTAAGATCCCCATGCCAATTCCCTCTGCTCAGTCTTACAAAATGTTTGGTTTAGATCAGATACAAAAAAGGACAAAAATGATGTCATCTCTAGATCTTTTGACTTATTCCAAGAAGTATCTCATAAAAGAAACCAATCTTGCAAAATCTGGGACCAAATCACAGAATGATTATCCTTAGTACAGACACCATTGTCAAGATGTGGCTTAGTTTAAACTCTAAAACAAAGACTGAAATGCAAGCCAAAACAAAAATCACCCTCTTAGAAACTGGTCTGAGTGTGCAGACACACATACATACACAGCCATGCTCTAGGGATCATGTGCCATTGCTATACTCATTGTAATCTAGCTTGAATGACACTAACACTGCTAGTTAATTATTGGGGAGCTTGAAGTTAGCATTCCAGACACTTAAAAAATGATTTCTCATGGACATTCCAACTGTATTCCTATTTCAATTCAATCTGGTTGTTCATACTTAATTTCCTAAGAAAGTTTTCAAATGAGTAAACTCCCTAATAGTAAATGTAGTCTCATTTTCAACGTGCACATTAAAAACACCTCTAAAAGTCTCAGGGATTCGATTTGGTTTGTGCCTCACACCCACACACTTTTGCTGTGTGGAATGTTACCTGCAGAGATCAGCCCAGCAGCAGAGTGAATCTATATTCTATTCTATAGTTTCACATTCCACCCTATAGCTGTTTCCCAGGGAACCAACATGCAGTAAAAAAATGTGCCCTTCACAAGGACATAGGGAAAAAAAACTCCCAACCCTTCAGCATTTCCTGCAGCACTGCTAAGCAACTTTAAATACACTAAACATAAGTAATATACCAACAGGATAGGAGCAGGATAGGAGTAGGCTCTGCTCTTGCCCTCATGTCTTCCTAAGGAAGGTAGGAGCAGAGAACTCACTGCCAGCATCCTTGAGAAAACTCCCCAGTCTTAGGACTGTGTGCAGCTGATTGTTTCAGCTTGGACAGAATGTCACAGGGACAAAGCACTTGTTTTCCTTTAGGATCAAACTATTTGGTTTACAGAGGGAAAGGTTCAGGATTACAGCCTTTTCACTCATTCAAGCACCCAAAGAGACACACTATCAAGGTCACTCCAAGACCTGAGCAGCCTTTACTGCATGAGAACTGCATACACTTGTGTACATGAGACCACAGAAATATATAGACCTTTGGCTAAGAGGTTGCCTTATCAGTGGGAAGAAGAGACCAAATGAGCCCCCATGGCACTGTTTTAATCAGAAGCCTGGTATCACCCCCAAATGGTTAACACAGCAGGGGCAGGATTGCCACTGTTAATAAGGACTTTCTTTTTCATATCCTCCTTCAACTGTATTTTTTTCTTTTTAGCACCTGACATATTTATAATAGGGCAGTGCAATTCTTCTACCTGTAGCCCTCAAGAATCTTCTCATCTAAGGCTCTAATGAAATCTAAAGCCTCTTTCTATTCCTCTGAGTGCACAGTACAGTGCAATAGTTGGCCTCAGTGTCATGACAAACTGCAGGTCATCACACTGCTGGCAGTTACATTGAAGAAAATACAGTAGAGGTGTTGAAAAGATATTTAAAACTCTAATATTGTTAAACAGGCTCTATTATTGCATAAGTTTACTAGCAAAGCATACCTGTTGTTGTCTGTGGTACTCTTGCTATTAATTTGATGTTCATGTATTTGAAGTCAAAATTAATTTTTCTCTTTTTTCTCTCTTTTTTCTTTGTAGGAGGCGCTGACATTCTCAGCAAGAGATTTTTTGGAAGACATATTGCAGTATTCTGTAATAGTGAACATATGGGAAGTATTAAAATATTTATTACCTGTAAATATTGTAAATGCTCAGAATAAAACCTTTTTCCCCTCATTGCTCTCTGAAACTGCACATTTGGTTATTGTGAATTTTCCTTTTTTTTTTTTTTTTTTTTTTTGGCTAAGGCTAAGACAATTATTATTGTCACATTTACCATAATTTATTTTGTTGACTGGTGTATTTATTTTGTGAACGTATCTTGGTGCTGCTGACTTTCTATATTTTTTGTAACATAATGCACTTTAGATATACATATTGAGTCCATTGATAACTGACATAAAATGTTCCTGTTTTGTGGTTGATTTCAATGAATGCCTACATACAATTGTTTAAACGGATTTTCCTTTGTGCATGTATAATAGCAGTATTTTAAAATTTGTAAAGAATGTCTAATAAAATATAATCTAATTAAATCATGACTCAGAAGAAAAAATGTGTTCTTTAGGAATCTCAAGAGAGCAGGTACACTATTTTCTTATTTACTGCATTTGAAAATCGTTTGAAAGTTAATGTGTTTACATTGGTTCAAATTTCCACATTTTCACATTAGCTTTTACTTAAAAATCACTCAGAACATATTTTGTTCCAGTACTCTATTTCAAGTCAGCTAAGTTGCTGAACAGCCTGGGAGTACAGTCATACAGCTCAGACCTCGCTGCAGGAAAAGCAGATTCCCAAATTTTCCAGGCTCCAGCCCTGCAAAGGTTGAGCCACTGCACTCTCCAAACTGACGTATGTGAAAGGCATCCCCAGGGGATGCATCACTTACGACACTCTTGGAAGGTGCTCACAGGTCACACCCCGTAGCCTTGTTCAAAACTAGGTTCCCACCATCTTTACTCAAGCACCTTTCCTCAAAACTTGCCTCCCACCACCTTTACCCAAAGATGCTAATGTCTACCCCATGAGCAGTCTCAATTCTTCATGCTTTGCAATCACCTTGTGTTAGTGTGAGGGTGGAAAAAAACTGATTCCTGGGTGCATATATAAAGGAAAGGCGAAACAGAAGCAGCAGGAGGTGACACATCTCAAGGTACAGTTGCATGGCTTGAGTAACTTTTCCCCTCTCCCATCACAAAGATGCCTCACATGGCTCTGTTTCCAAAAACATCTGCATTAATTCTACTTCTGCCTTATACCCATGGATAACAGCAGTTAAGGGAGAGACACTTTCAATGGCCATGGTTGAAGAAAACCCCAGAAAAAATGATGGTCTGTCACTTTTTCTAAAGTGAACATATGAGTCCTTTCTATCCCTCTCACTACCACCCACGTGTTAACTTCACTAAAGGAGATTGTTTCACAGAGATATCTGTGCTCTGCAAAATCCTACTGCACTTCCTCTGTCTCACTCCTTTAACACCAGCAACATCAGAAAAATGCAAGCATGGAAAAATAAATTACAAATCCTGGGAATTTTAAGATAGTTCTTGTAATTTTTGCTCCATTCTATAGTTGCCAAACTTTCCTTTTTGACTCTTCTTTCCTTTTTTTTTTTTTAAGTGCCATCTTTTTCCGTTGCCAAAGTACAGCCATCATGTAATATAAACCAGATGTCTTTCTGCTTTCTACCCAATCTTGCAGAAAACTACCTCCAAGAAAGTACTAAAAGCAAGAAAAACTGAGAAAAAATTACCCATCCTCCCCAATCTCCTTCTCTGAAGTGTGAAATTCAACGCTTCATTATGTCCAGTTAATTACTGCAGCCACAAAGCACGTGCATACTATTTCCTTTTCAGATGAAAAATATTCTACGTGATGAAGCATAGCAGTAAAGAAAAAAGACTTGGTTCCTGCACATTTTCAGCTTGGCTTCCTTGCACATCCTGCCTATTTATAGTATCCAGCTAACGCTTGAATTTATACAACTGAAGTTAACTGTAATATATTCAGAAGACTATTTTGTATCTCAGGATTATCAGCATATCCCAGCTGGAACTAAAATCAAAAGCTATGATGGGCAGAGGCAATTTATCTTCATCAGAAAGTATGATCCTTGGCAGACAGGGGGCCCAAAGAGCATAAAGCAAAACCATACACCCAAGTGCATAACCTCAGCTCCATAGAACTGTGCTCTTCGTAAGAGGAAACCTGATTTTGAAGTCTCTGTGGTCTCCCCTGTATCTTTACACTGTCCATTAAGGACTTGCATTTTTTTTCCTGGTTTCTATACGTAAAATTTGCAATTGTAGAGAATTTAAGCAAAAGACCTGTTTTTCTTAAAGACCTTTTCACAGGCTGTACAAAAACTTTCTAAGGTATCCTGTGCTTCACAGGCTCTGGTTTGAAAGTCACTGCTGCAGATTCCATAAAGCTGAAGGCAAGTTTTTTTGGAGGTCTCAGTTTTGCAGGAAAACAAATCCTGAAGATCCTTATTTCTGAGACAAACTAGAGCAGCCGTGCCTTCCTAACTGGGGGGAACTAAAATATTCCAGAGATTTCAGTTTCTCAGACAGTTCAGCCCAAATGGTTTCTCTGATCTCAAAGATCCCTGCAGTAATCAGGACTAATGATGTACCTGACATTAAATGCTAGAGGAGAAGAAAAAGTGGTGCTAGAACTTCACTATTTCATAAGTCATTGTATGACCTCTCAGAAGGCTGCACTTTTGCATTCATGTCCTTTCAGCTTAGTTTCTCCTGGTTCCACCCATCCCCAGCAACACTCCATCATCTTCCATCCTCTTGGGTCAGCTAATCCCAGACCTCACCTCACCCACATCAGCTTCCTTGAACAGTCTCCTGTCTCAGCAAGTCCTTTCTCAACATCTTGGCTCACAGTCACTGATCTTGTGTTTCTCCAAGCCCTTCATTCCAGCTTTTCTGCTGCTGGGTTGTGCTCTCCCCTCAGCAGCCCCACCAGCTTCTTCCTGCTCTCTACCCACCTGCCAGCAGGAAAAAATCAACCAGAACAGAATAGGGAGGCTTCTTTCTCACTGTTGCTTTACCCACCTTATCCCAGTGCCTTTTCCCAATCTCCTGGCTAAGCTGGAGTTGTGGAGAAAATTTGCCTTTGCTTTCATAGTGTCTGCCCATGAGCTGTTTAGATGGCAGGGTCTGCACTTGGGAGCTGGAGGGTAGTGGTTTACCTTGGTTATTCAGTAAGCAATGTGCACTGAAAGTCCAGTCATGCACAGGAGATGAACCATGGTGAAGACTTTTGCTGGTAAAGCAGATTTCATTAAATAAGTGTGATTTTTTCATAGGGGTACAACATGGCCAGGTGTTCTTCAAGATGATTAAAGAGCATTCAAAAAGCAGAGGATGGACTTCCAAATTTTCATTTTTCTCCTCTGTGAGCACAGAGGTTCTAGGACTTCTCAGAAGAAATTCCAGAAGATTTTTGACATGGATAATACATTTGATTTTCCTTGGTTTATACTTAAAAAAGGCATGACTGCTTTTGTTGAAATTTTCGAAAAGACAGTTTGCAAGTTTCAGCTTGAGAGGTCAAATATGAGTCTAAATGACAAAGAAATGAAGTCAGGGTGTGATGCTAGGTGATGGTGGACTACCTCACAAGTGCACAGAACAGTAGTCCTGAATCTCAGATCTGACTAACACAGTCAGAAACATTGACTGCCTGAGACCTCCAAGGGGAACACACATTTGGCACCCCACTGCTGCTCTGGTTTTACAGCAGTCACCATGTTTACTACAGAATTTAAAAGTGGTTAAGAGACATCAAATGATGACAGCTCTCCACAGCAGCTACCCTGTGCTGGACCTCAATCACAGATCTTTTCAGGCTCCAGGCACTTGGCAGTGGGAGCTCAGTAACAGTAGAGTTCCACTCACAGAGTTTGTTTCGTGGTCCTTTGTAAATACAGACATTCATTTGGCATTCAAGACACACCAAAACATCCAATGCAGTTTATGCCTGTACTCTGAAATGGTTCTATGCTCTCAAGGAAGGGATTTCAGGCACAGGAACTATTTGGCTTCGTTTTAGGCATTCACCATCCCAACATGTGGACAGCACTATTCCCAATACAATGCACCTACAGTGTAGTAAGCATGCCTGTTCACTTATGAGTAAGTGCCCTTGATCTGCTGAGCCACCACAGAGAATTTGGCTTTCTTGCAGTAATCCAGAAAGTAGAGGAATGCTGCCTGTATGCAGTTACAGTCTTTGAGAGTTTTGGTCATTATTTACTGCAGAGAAAAAATGCCATAATAGTTTCTGTGGAGTCTGAAGGGCTTTATTTACTTACAAAATAGATAGTAGCAGAGGAAGCACAAGCTACCTTTTAAGCACTGCACCATGATACCTCCCATAAAAAAATGGAAACCACCAGTATGGGGAGTCAGGTCATGTGAGCAACACACTCATGAAAAAAATCCATATTGTGCTGAGACCACCATCTGCTAAGGGCTTCAGGAACAAAGCAGAGAACTACTTGGCAAAGTCACTTTACTTCCTTACTCCTGTTATTATTCAAAATGTGATCAGATTTGTCCCCTTTTCTGAAGTGTTGTGAGCTGTGCAGAAAGCTTGGTGCAGCAGGCAAAACATTAGCATGTAGCCTGCCCTCCTCCCCCTCACTGGATTTTTTGTTTGTTTGTTTGTGTTTGGTTTTGTTGTCCTTGGTTTTGCTTTGGTTTGCCTTCTATGGGTTGGGTTAGGTTTTTTTCCCATGGTTGGTTATCCCAATTTTTAATCAGGCTATGAACAGTCATCAGGCAGTAAGTCATAGGTTTCAGTATTCACCCAGATACAGGTGCCTGTGCTTAAGGACAGTTTCTCATTGCCCATCCACCACCATGCCCCTGACCATTGACTTCAGTGAAAGTTATGCACACAACTTCCCACACAATTCATTGAATACATACCCCTTAGAGTCCTCTTTTATAATTGGTTTCCTGGACTGTTCTCCTCACAAAGAATTTTTTTTCCTCTAGTTAATGTTAACTAATTTGCTGTGGAAAATATCTATGATCTAACCCACTCCATGCCTTTATTTCCAAGTGAGTTAGTGATCCAACAGTGTGGTTTGCAATGCACATGCCATGGACCAGTCATGGTTTTCAACAGCTGATGATGCTGACAATGCAGGTGAGCATCCTCTGCACATTACTGCATGCACTGCTATGATAAAGTACAGGCTTAGACTTCAGAAACCATGTTTAAATCCACTCTGCGTATTGTGGATGAAGTTGCCTTAAGAAAAAAACTCCTAAAAATTTGAAGGAACATTTTTTTCTCAATGGAACTACCAAGTAAACTCTATATATGCACTAACAAAATTCCTTCCTTAGCAGCAATATACAGAAACCACCTTTCTTGCCATGACTCTGCATGTACAATCATGTTAGAGGCAGGAGGGATTTGTGTGGATTAATGCTGTTAGAAATACCTTTTAGAATATCTGGATCACTTATGCAGGAAACTAGGGCACAACAAAAGGCAAAAGTATCCCACCTTGCAACTTGAGTTTTCCAGTAGATGTCTATTTTTTCCATTTTGTCACTGCACTGGAGGAGTAAAGAAGACCCACTCTGATGCAGTTCAAGTTTTCACAGTTAGACACTTTACCTGCTTTCATAAACTTATCCTTGCCCTCTTTTACTCTCTAGTAGCTGAAAGTACATGGAAACACACAAGCACTGAATGCAGTTAAAATCTGGTCTAAATAAGATCAAATCTTTCCCAAATAAGAAAAAAAAGTGGCTGTATGCCACTTGATCAGTGGTTCAGGTTTGCATCCAGATCAATCCTCAGTGTGAAATGCAAACTGCCTCAAAGCTTCTCTCACCCAGGCCAGGCATCCTAGCAGTCCTGACCCATCAGCATGGGAAGTGGAGGGTTTAGTAACCAGTTACTCAATGAGGCTTTTAGGTCTGTCTGCTTTTGGAATTCTGAGACAAAACAGGGAAGATTTAGGGCTTTGCTGTACCCTCTTAAAATGTCTACAATTTTCAATGCCAGCAGGGAAGAAGTGTCTGTAAATAGATTCTTTTTGTTTCTACCTTTTGCATCGCTCCAGTTCCTGTTCCAGTAATAACCAAAAGAGATTTACCAGGAAATCACATCGACTTAATACATTTTTTTCATAAGACAAAATGGGTTTATCATGCTTTTGGGGATAATGATGAGTCTTCTCATTGTGTGGTGATGACATTCCACTCGCACACATGAAATTATGAGAGATGAAGGACAAGTCTCCTTGTAACTCACTAACTCTCCTGAGAAGTTAGTTTAAATGTACCTTAATAGGATTGCTTTGCAGCCTCAACCAGTTTGAGTCCAATGCACCAATATGAGCCCCATGTGATTGCTTATCCATAAATAATGATCTCCTTGACCCCAGAGGGTTTGTCCACATGCAGGAGTGCCCAGTATTGCAAGCACTGATCAGAGGGAGGTCCTTTGTGTTTGTTGGGTATAGAATCTATCAGTCACACACAGACTTTGCAAAGAAGAGGGAAGAAGGGAAGTGCAGGAGCAGAACCACCACCAGAGGCTGTGAAGATCTGCAGGCTCATCTCTCAGCACAACTGGACAGCACAGGACAGCATTACTGACAGTTGCTTGGAGTTCCAAATGATATGCTGTGGGGAATTGGCACCAGTATAAAAACTTGACTAAAGCTGGGGCTTTTTTAAGTGAGAAAGATAGAGGGAAGCTGTTCTTTAAGAGGCCTCTTCTCAAGTAGCCTAGCTGTTGTGCAATGGCTACAGGAAGTTCCCCACAGGACAGAGTAGATTTGTTTATACTTGAATCACCAGATCATGAAATAAGATACAGAAAATGCTATCAGCACTAATGAAATGCAGCTGGCATCTGCTGATTTCTGATTTTATTTTTACATTGTAGTTACTTTTACATCAGGACTCCATAGGGCTAAGCAGATCCAGAGCTTTCAGCTTTGCTCAGTTTCAGTGTCTCAGTATTGGCAGACGAAATGAAAACTTTAAATAAATATCTCACAATCACTACGAGTGTATTTGAGTTACTCAGATAATGATAAGATGACATGGGGTAAATACTTGGAGTTAAGAGCAGCTCTACCAACAGATGATCCATCATTTATATTTAATCCATTTAAGAGACATTTTTATCAGACAAAGATCAACCCACTGGGACCATTAATAGTTACATTTACAAAAAAAGACAGCAGCAGGAGACCGACAGAGACAGACGTAACAAGAGTTAGTCTCCCAGTCCAAAATCACCAGTAAATTTAGAACACATTCACATGAACAATTTGCTGTGCCTGTTATTATTTAAACAGCGTTGTAGTAAGACCGTGTGCATGGATAATAAAAAACATGTACGAGGATCAAATGAAAATACTCTGAACAAAAGACCTCAGGAAAATGTGTGGCTCACCCTAGGTGATTTGAAGACATGAAAAGGAAAGAGAGCACAATGGCAAGTTGCCTGAAGCTGGGAAAGAGGAGTCTGCAATGAGGTCGTGTTTGTCAGAGCCTAGGTAGGATTATGTGGAACAATCTGCAGGGCTATGTGCAATGTGTGTTAGGTATCGGGAAAGGAATGCTCGTCTGGGTGCACTATAAACACCCTGCAGAGCTTTTGTTGATGTTAGCAGGAGCTATCCCTGGGACTAGCACACAGGCACCGGGTGCTGTGCTGCAGGCTGTGCTCACCCTCATCACCTGCATCATGTGCACAGACAGACTCCACTGGCTTAGGGCAGGCTCTTCATCCAGCTGGAAAAAAATACCAGTAGCTAGCACAGCAACCAGAGGTTGATCTCACACTGGATTCTTGGGAGTAATCCCACATTTCACCCATATTTTCCCTTCTGCCACTAGACAGAGTTGCCAAGAATGAGGAAGATCACAGCAGATGAGATACACAGCTATCTCCAAGCAAAAGTGAACACCATCGGCATTTCCAAGCAGGAAAATTCATGTGCAAATTTATCCTGATCCAGTTTTCAACAATAGATTACAAATTCAGTCATGATCATTTTCTTTAACACCCAGACTTCTGCTTTTTTGTTGTTGTTGTTGTTGGGCTGGGCCAGGTGGGGGAAGGGATGCTCTAGGCTTGTTGTTGGGCTTGGCCAGGTGGGGGAAGGGATGCTCTAGGGTGGTATACAATGGCCCTTTATCATGCAAACCTTCCACTGGGTTCACTGGTATTTTTGCCTGCATAAAAAATATTCCCTTAGAGTTTGACAGTATTTGACTAGTTTTCAACACAATTCCTCTCCCAGTCTATAATGATCTGTCTCTTCTTTGCCTACAGAGGTGCCTCAGTCCTAGCCTCTGATGCCCTTCCCTTTCATCCCCATCCTCCAGGGCTGTCCCATCAGCCCTCTTCAGAGTACAGATTTATAAGCTGTACATATAAGGTGAGCAGGCTTATAGCTTCAGAGCTTCTGGCACAAGGTACAAAGTAATAGCAACAAAAACACTGACATATGTGGCTGTTTCTTTAAATAAGGGAAGGCCAAACAAGGTGACTGCTGCCAGCCAAGTCTGAATGTATAAAGAGAACCACTTCCAGAAAGAGGGCTCACAAAGTTCTAGAAAGTGGGACCACCTCAGAGATGAAGTTAGTCCCTCACCCTCCCCCAGTCTTCCTTGACCTGCTTCAAACTTCAGCAAATCGGTTTTTCCAAGCCTCTTCCCCCCTCCCTCCCCTTGAGCAGTCTGATTTTTCTACGTGAACATTTTGGCAGATCTCAGAACAGTTTTACTCATTCATTTCATAGTCACAAATAATGGTTCTGTTTCAGCAGCTAATTATTTCACCAGTCTCACAGATGCATGCCTTTCCTGCATGTTCAGCAAGGAGGAATCCAGTGCCCACACGAGCAACAATAATCATCTGATTAAAAGACCAGTGCATTCTGATTTTTATCCCTTCAACACATCTTGCTTGGTGGATGTTTAAATGAAAAAAAAAGAGAAAAAAGAGGGAAAATTAACCCAGTTTCTTTAGAGGGACACAGCAAGAAGGACATAAATGAAGAGAACCACTGGAGGTCACTGTGACAGAAAAGGAGAATGAGTCAGATGAAAGCAGAACCTCCAATGCACCCGTTTGAGGTGGTGGTGGTGGTGGCCACAGGGCTGAAAGGGTGAGAGAAGAGACTGAATCTCCAGTCTGACTTTACTGGAATTCGAAGTCACTGGCTGCAGAAGCAAGGCAGGAGACGAGGCTCGTGTCCACATCAAAAGCTTGACTTCTGACCAGGTTTCCCTCCAAAGAATGTCAAACTTTTATCTCCTGTATGTGTTTACCAACTTCAGTCTGACTGTGAGGTGTCCTGCCCTGTTCAGAGTGTCCCAGCTCTGTGCTGTGCTGAATAGGAGCTTTTGTAAAAAACAACGTGACGTTATATCTTACATATACAATCCCCATTTGCTTTGAGAAATACTGTTTTTCCCAACACTGAGGGAACTTTCACCAAAGGCTTTGCCTCTTCCCCAGCTGGCAGAGAGGTGTTTGTGTCCCAGCACTGTACACAGCGCGTGGGACTCGTTCCTAAAAGGAGACTCACACATTGGTTCCAGCACCTCCAGCTCTCCAGCCTATTTCCAAGAATTGCATAGCTTGAAATCCTTCCTCGCTTTATTAATGCCTGTGTAGGAGGGAGGAAAGGAAACACTGTGGGGGCGAGGGGGACAAGACAAGAAACATCACACCTTTCAAATGCAGGGGGTCATTTGCTGCTTTTTCCACCCTTCCCCCCACCAGCTGTTAAACACCACGTTCCTCCAGCTATGCTTGCTGCCTCTGTGACACAGGAATGTGCAGGAATCTTCACTTGCAATGGCTGAAATCACTTGGCTGGACCCACAGGAGAAGAGGTTTGCAAGTTCGTTTGGAATAAGAACCCAAAAAATCTATACAAGCTTCTTTTTTTGCCCTTTAGAGCTTCCCTCTTTAGCCTGCAGCTTCCTTTCCACCCCATAGTCCCTCTCCCAGACCAGTATCTGGTGTGCCCTTATTCCACCTGTGGCCCTCCACAAGTTTCTGGTAACTTCATATTCAGCTCAGAATACCTTATAAAAGAAGAAGAAAAGTGAAAGATCTGCTATCAAATAAAAGAATCTAAATTAAGCTGCGAATACTACTTCTTGTGAATGTTGTCCATTCAAGGACAGCTTTCCCTTTCTGCCTTGTTTTTTGTCCATGTCTGCATGTGTTTTTGACTAATAACTATGCATCATGCACATGCACGTACGAGTGTGTGTGGGAGTGAGAGCCAGAGAGCATATAAAGGGTATTTGGGGATTCTTTGGTTTTGGACTTTCACACACAGTTGGGGAAGGCAAGTTATAAACATATAGGTAGATCCAAGAATGAATACTTTAATATTTGCAGATCTCGATGGCTGCCAAACTCTAGCATTTCAGGGATGCATATTCACATGCAGCTGGCAACACACATTAGAAGATATCCAACATTTTGCCAGTTAGGTTCCAGACTTGAAATATCTCAGCAGACCCACATGTGTATCTTAACATGAAGTAGGGAATGTTTTCCCTCATTCTCCATACTCATTGCCTAATAAGCAAGAAAACAGTTTGCTGAGAATAGGAGAATGGAAATAAGTCCTTTACTAGAAATCCTGGTCTTTTAGAAAGAGCTAGCTATCCTTCCCAGGGCCTCCAAGTCAACCTGTCAGCTCCCTAACCTGGAGAAAGACACCAAAGCTTATTAGGCTCAATAAAATTCAACCCACAGTCACCCCCCTTTGGGAGGCTTCACCTTCATGATACTTTCTAGGCATTTGTGCTAAATGGTTCGTTGCAGCTGGGCTTTTTATTTAATTTCAATTTCTTAAGGCTATCTTAGAGCTCCAACATTCCCCAGCTTGTTTATGGCTAGTCTCACCAGCAAGCTGGGTGCCAGTTTTATTTAATTTGTTTTTCCAGTGGCAGCAACAATCTGTGTGGAAAGCATAAACAGGGGGAAAGAATCTGGAATCAGCAAATGGTGTGCACAGCTGCACACCATAATTTCTGTTAGTGAAAGTTTTAATTCCGTTCATCAGAAGAAGAGCATAAGAGTTGGAGGCAAAGAAGAGGTGGAGTAGTGGAAGAAATACAGCAAGAGGAAATAGTAAAATCCAAGGCAGCTGGAGAATCTTGGAGTCATTATAATTAAGGCCCAACAGGTTACAATTTCTCCAAAAGAGAAGTCAAAGCCAGAAACCAGCCAACAGGTCTTCAGGAGGGATTGCTCAAAGATGTGATTCTAAAATATATTGTAATAGAAACAGGGACATTGCACTCATTTCTCTTGCAGATAAGAACATTTCACCAAGAAACAAAATGAGGGAGGGAAAAAATTGCAAGAGGAATAAAACTAAATAAATAGATTTTTAAAAGTTATGAAGCGTTACTATTGGGGATGAAACATCCCAAATAACACTTCAAATTCCTCTTTAATAAGAATATGACAAGTAAATGTTAAAGTTGGAAACCATGGCAAAAAGCAAGTCTAAATACAGAAATGACATGAAAACTTACCCATCGTGTTTCTGGAAGGCACCACAGAGCAACTATTAATGGCTATAGAAGCAAGTGAACAGCAAGTGTTGATAATATCTGTATTTTGGAGTAATAATGGGAAGTAATGGAAAAAAGTATAAAATCAATAGTAGTATTTAAACAGAGAGGAAGGAAAGGAAGGAAAGGAAGGAAGGAAGGAAGGAAGGAAGGAAGGAAGGAAGGAAGAAAGTTGTCAAGAGCCAGGAAATACAATTTCAGCCTTTAATTAGAATGAAACTTCAAATACTCAGAAAAGCATCTTCAGCATTTAGAGGCTGGTAGGTGAGTCAGGAATAAGAAGTATGGCTCCTATTCTGCCTCTGGCTCGGTATCTTCTGATATCAAATAGTCCCATTTAAAGGGAAAGCAGGTTTTGTCCTTTGTAGACCAGTACATTTTAATCAGTCCATTCTTCAGACAGATTCTGTCACTTGCCTTGCTGACAGCCTGTTGTAGACCATGGTCATGTCTCCACCCTCACAACTGCCTTTTATGCCCCTACTCATGAGGCAATACTAACTGGTCTGTGTTCAGAGGCAGGGGATCAGCATGACTATTGCTACTGTTGTTAAGACTGAGCTGAACAGAATAACTGAATCCTCCCTGAGCTTGGATGATTCCTCCTCCCTACAGCAGATCTATTCCACAGGAGTATGTAGGCTTTCATTTGACCACCTGTTTCTTAATTTTTTAGTATATGTGTGTGAGCTTAATGAGTTTTCTGCAATGCTTTGGGCTGCATTCCAGTGCCCAGTACATCTAATCACTGTTTCTGGCTAAGATCTAGTTCTGTCACTGTTTTCAGATGAAGAGTTCACAACAAAAGCTGTTAGACCAACATGGGAATTACACAGGTAGAAAGATTAGGAGTTGGCACCAGGAGCTATGTTTCATCCTTCCTTTTGGAGACTGTACTTCAGTTTGGTCCAAGGAGCTGACAGAAGCAGCAGGTCTGCTCTTCTCTGGCTGAATCCTGAACTAGCACCTATGTCTAGATGGGCCTCCTCTTCCTCACAGTCCTTGCTTTCCTGTGGCTGAGAAACCTGCTGAGAGGTTATCACTTCTTTATTTATTAGCAGAACTCGGAGAGGAGAGGGGAGGGGAGAGGAGAGGAGAGGAGAGGAGAGGAGAGGAGAGGAGAGGAGAGGAGAGGAGAGGAGAGGAGAGGAGAGAAGAGAAGAGAAGAGAAGAGAAGAGAAGAGAAGAGAAGAGAAGAGAAGAGAAGAGAAGAGAAGAGAAGAGAAGAGAAGAGAAGAGAAGGCCTAAAGCTATAACTTTCCAGTATGGCATATACTAGGAGACCTTCACTTTCTGCCTGCACACCCTTCCCAGATAACAGCTGCAACTGGCCTTGTCATGCTCAGATTATTGCCCAGACATTTAAGTGCTTAACTGGCTGCAGAGATCAGCAAATAGCTTGCTTTGGTGATGACATTAGTACAGAAGTGCAGCATGCTTGTGAGGCACGTGTTCCAGAGCAACCTGCTGTCTGGGAGAGCAGCTGGAGAATTCAGCTTAACCTCAGCTTAGGGAAGGTACTATAGAGCTGGTTCCCATTTGTATTTTGAAGCCTGCCTCCTCCCCTGTGTAACCTTCCTCAGCTCAAACAGAAACAAAGCAGGTAAACTGTTCAGCACACAATACATGATAGAGGAGCCAAGGGCCATGGTTACATGGCCACTTCACCAGTGGAAGAAGAATGGGTGCAGGCTGGACTGCTCCTCTGATGCCAGCACAAGCCAGTATCTTGTTGAAGTGTATGCAGCCAGGTGGCAGAAGGATCAGGCTGAAGGATAACAGCACAGGAGAGGCAGGAAAAAGCAGTAGCCAAGGGTGTGATGGAGCAGAGGGTGGCAGTTACCCCTTTTGGCTGTAGAGATTTATGCCTAATTGAAGTGACCATTCAATACCTGGGTGAGATCTCAAAACCTGTGACTGCTGAATTTGTTCATGAACTGACATGTATGTCGACAGCCCTCGCAATTTTCTTTTAATCTTCCATCACACAATTGAAGACACACGACTGATTGAAGGCTTCACCCTTTTAGCAGTGGCTGATATTCATATTAGTGTATTTAAAAGAAAGAATGTTAAAATAGATATGTACTATTGGTACTCATGCCTGAGTACCAAACATGCAAAGAAAAGTCTCAGAAACTAAGTAATTACAATAAACATAAAAGCAAAGTATTTTTAGGCACAAAATATTTTTAGTAGCATTATTATTATTCTGTACTTTAAAAGAGTTACAGATGAACCCAACATAGAGAAAACTCTCAGAGTTCTCACAATGATTTCAAGGTATTGCTATTAAACTTTACTCATTTGTTTGAAAATTGACTTGAACTTCTAGAGTCTGGAAATTGGCTGAAAGGCCATAAACAAAAAGGCAATAAGAAGGACTGCATTTTTGTCACAGCTGTCATGTGAGTCATGGATTTTTCATGTGCTTTCAAAGCATCCGTGACTTTTGATATTTAAAGATTTTGCATGTGGGCTGGTAAACGTGATGGTTAAAGAGCTGAACCAATTTCTCTGAAAACCTTGAGTTCTGCCAAGTTAAACCCTAGACTGCACGGGAGGCTAATAGAGAGCAGGAGCTCAGCAACAACACTGTGGTTATACAAAGGATCAGACCAGTGAATTCTCACTGAGAGCTTTAATTCCTCCAGGGATAGAGAGATTTCTCTTTGCCCACAACACTCACAGTTAGGTTGAGTTTCTGAAGGCCAGCTCTGGCAAAACACTGACAGAAGCTAAATGTCTTCTCACAGCAAAACACAGTATATTAATTACTTGGGGGAGGAGGAAAGGGGAGGAAAAAAAAAAGAAAAAAAGAAAAGATAGAAGAGGAAAAAATATGTGTTCTCTCTAACAACCAAAAGCACTTTTTCACCTGCATCTCTGTGTCTATCATGGCTCTCTCATGGCACTTTGGTAAAATTCTCACAGCAGTGAGTCAGACCAAAGATCCATCTGGCTCAGTACCCTGTCTCCAATGCTGGCCAAAAGCAGATGCCCAGGGAAAATTATAAGCAAAAGATACAGTGATACTTCCTTAGAACACTTTTCCAACTTCCAGCAATTTGCAGTTTAGGGACTTTCTGGTTTTGTATTTAATAGCCTTAGTAGATTTTTCTGCCATGAATTTGCCCACACACTTTTTGAAGCTGTGTAATTTTTTCTTGGAGTTACTGTCACTGAAGATTAATCAGAGAATTCAGTGCTAAACAATGATACTAAATAAATATTCAGACAGCACAGGGAAATGTGCCAAAGGAGTTGCCCTTGGTCCTGTGGTGAGCATTCCTTAAAAAAAAAAAAAAAAAAAAAATATGAGGGGAAAGAAATCTTTCTCTCGCTCCATCAATTGCCTGGTCACATTATCAGTATGAAAAAGTGGTAGAGTATCTCAGGATACACTAGAGCTAATTATACCCCAGAACTTCTATATATACAAAATATATGAACAAGAAATAAAGATGGGAAAATAGTGATTACAGTAAGAGATGCTATTAATAGCTATGACAGCATGGAGAGGGATTTCAGACAGGCAGATGATGGTTTCCTTAAAAAGCAATGATCAGTCTATTCATCCTTTTCCAACTGCACTTGTTCAAGTAGAAGATGAGTTTTGCAAAGGGTGACTGAGTTTTTTTCAGGCAGAGCACCCAAGGCTAAATTGATCCAACCAAATTCACAGGACCTGTTGCTCCTCCTTTACCTTCTGTGCTATGCACTACATAGCAGGAACTGGAGTGTGCTCATCAACTGCACTCTTCTGAAAACTCCAACTCTGAAAAATCTAACCACAAGAGTTCATTCATTTATCACAAGGCTGGTAATAAAAGGCCTTGTATCTTCCTTGTAAAGCTCTCCCATTTTGGCAGAAGTGGAATCCTGTGCATATGCATCTGTACCTAAAAGTGTGTGTTGTTTGCTCTGTGGTAGAGATTATGTTCTCCACTAGCAAACATATTGACTTTGATGTCAAACCAGTTAGAAACAAAATAAAACTGCTCTTTTTTTTTTTTTTCCTTAAGGTGATCTTTTCATAAACACAAGTAAAGAGGTCTCATGACAATCAAAAAAAGCCCCCACCAAAAGACTCTTCCCAAGATTACAGGGAAATCTGTTGTATAGGCTTTTCAAACCAGACTGATTACACTGAGCAAATTAAAATTCTGCATTGTGACATAGTTTTTGAAAATGTCAGGGCAATTATGTGTCCTTGATTTTCATGCACAATCATAGCATTCATGCAGAGAAAGGAACATTTGTCAGGGGAATCTTTGCAATGACATAGCAAAATAAGGCACTCGGTAGGGCATTGAGTGTTATGAAAAAAGTCAACTTCACACAGCTTCTTTACTCCCTGTGTCTACTCTTCCCTGTATCTACTGGCCACTGTGGATACAATGCCACTCAGAAATAATCACGTGCCTTGGGCCAGACCTGCAGTGTAGAAGATATCAATTGGAATTTTTGTGGTTCATGACATTCAAAGTCCTCTACAAGTGGTGTCTGACAGACCCAGGCAGTGCTGCCATGTCTCTCTTGGCTATCTAAACTGCACCTTTAGTACTAATCTTTGGAAAGTTCTACTGCCTTGAAGATGTTTCCTTGGGCTCCAAAACTCCACGAGCCCAAGGCTGTGGCACTGTGCTCCAGTTGGAAAACCATCATGGAGTGTTTTCTTTTTTTTTTGTATGCTGCTTTCTGAATCTATTATCTATCTTTTGACCTGAATTACTAACCAGTAGCTTTCTGTTCCATATACAGACAGTTAAGACTCATACAGTATCTTTAGTGCCTATGTGATAGAAAAAAACCTGCTTCCCATTAATTTTCTGCTTTTAAAGCTGTTTCCCTGTAATGCTTTCCAGGTTTGTATGGTTGTGTAGGGTTTTTTTAAGTACACATTTTCTATCTTACTTTCTATCCATTCTTATGAGGTTAATTTTTAGTTCTAATATCCTTGATCACATTCTTTGAAGAGGAAAAGAAAGCTTTTCAATTATTCCTGCTTCAATCCAATACCAGTGACCCATGGGACATCTTACTTTCTATCTATTCTTATTAGGTTAATTTTTAGTTCTAATATCCTTGATCACATTCTTTGAAGAGGAAAAGAAAGCTTTTCAATTATTCCTGCTTCAATCCAATACCAGTGACCCATGGGAATTCCACAGTGCCATCTACTGCGAGGTACTACAACAACTGATAATGCAGCATGGTCTTTCCACTTCATCTCACCTTCCTGACTTCTTCCAAGGTCTCTTTTTCCTCTGTGTAGATCCCAGCACGTTTTGCTCCCATGCCAGTTTCTCTGTCTCTCTCTTGTGCTGTACTTGTGGTAATATCACTGCACTACTTATTTCCAACCCTAATTTTACCATTCATGTTTTTTGTTGGGTTTTTTTTGTGAGTAGGTGTGGTAAAGCTGTGCTGGTTTCTAAGGAATGACTCTCTCTCCCCTTCCCAGATCTCTGGCATCATCTTTCCTTCAAGAAGACCTCGAGAAAATTCCCTTCAGGGTCTGCCCATGATGATGGATCATTGGCCAGAGGGTGAGATGAGACATTCAAACCAAACAAAGCACTAACATCCTTCTGGAGGCATCTGAATGTGCTGCCTCTGCAGCTTCTGCTGGCTTTGGAAGCAGGAGGTGAGGAGAGACAAATACACCACTGCTCAGTTTGAGAGCAGCAGAGCTGAGCCTGTGCTGCCTGACAATTTGAGCACAGCCTGCTGCAGCCCATTGCTTAGCAAGGATGAAAGCAGCAAAGGTTCACAAGTGATGCTTTTGCCTTTGACACAGTGAGTTTATTCCATGAAGGTAAAATTTGGAAGCCTAGTGCTTAAGGGGCATCTAAGTGGGCTGTAGAGACCTCAGGTTAACACCCTGTGGTTTTCAGGCCTGATTTTCAGGCTTTGTTTTTTGTTTAGGAAAACTTCAGGGCACAGTTAGACACAGTAAGAAATATTTATCAGTTACATTATCACCTGCTGACAGTGTAAACCAATATATGGAACAAAAGTTTCTTCAGTGTCTCAACAGTTTAAGATCTTTAATATGCATTAGAATTAAAACAATATTTTTAAAAAAATGAATATTTGATAACATCAGACTCCACTCCACTCAGACATTTGTTCTACCCTCCATGGTTCTGATGGGTAAGCAGAAGAGAGCTCCATCCTTGACTGGAGTCAGAGAGACACTTACCAAGTGCTTGCTTAGAATCTGACTGAACATTCTTCACTGCAGCTACTAGCAACTGTAGTCTAAAAATCCCCAGAGAATAACAAAGAAAAGCAGTGGGATGGAATGGGGAAAATATTAGGCTGCAAATCACAATATGCCTCCAAGCCAAAGCAAGGCATATTTATTTCCCAGAGCAATTCTCACCTCAGATTTGATTTATTACTGTCATGTTCTGACCAGATTTGAGAGATAATCATGAGTTATGCATAATATGCAAACACAGAAAAGTGAGTGAAGTATGGTTATCTATTTACATGCTTCTTTAAATTACAGGCTCTTGTGCACACTGGTCACACACACAAATGTTTGAACATTAGAGTATGTTAGACAATTCCAGGCAGGAAGATTTCCTTCATTCCTATAAATAGATCTGTAGCCTGTTAAGCACTAGCACAGTCATTAATGAGTTATGTTCATTCTCTGATCAGAAAATAGATCTACCTAGTCGTGCCAAAATGACATTGATATTTCTAAAATTAGTCAGGGGAGGTCAGTAATCTTTTAATAGCACTGTTAAAAACTGGCAGCCTAATTAAGTTATGAATTACAAAGGCTTTTCAAGCTGGAACTACTTGCTTAAGGAGCAAATAGATATATAAGGAAAAGTTCCTCATCGAGTCTCAATTCCTTTCTCTATAAGTAATGCCCTGGAATCTTGAGTAAGGATTGGTCCTAGCTACGTAAGTGTCTTGAGAGCTGGTTAGCTGTTTAATAGGTGATCTAAGGAAAGTGTAATTGTGGTTTCATTTTATTTTGGTGAGTCTGTTTTTTAATCTTGGAGTAAGAAGAAATTCAGTCTTTACTCTTTCTTGGTTTGGTCTTATTTTGTTGTTGTTGTTCCATGGAAAGGACAGTTGGCAAACTACTGAGGAATTTCAGCAGGATTAGAGTATTCCTCAGCAGGGAGACAGGATCAGGGCTGTGATGAAGAACATTTCCAAGGAATGCTCGAGGTTCCCGAGGTGGTGCCTTGATGAGCTGTCTGGAGGCCAGTTCAGCAGTGCTGGCTTTAGGAATTGCTGTGGAAATGGGAGCTTCACCAGGTTGTCCTCATAGCAGCACACTAGTTTCAGCCCTGATGCTCACTCAAGAGTTTCCTAGCACACACACAGGAAACTTGACAGCATGACCCTGTTCACCACAGCCCTGAAATGGTTTTTAAAGCATTTTAAAAACCATTGAACTACAACTTCCTACCCCAAAACAAAGGATCCCCTTGGAGGTTCAGCCCTGCACTTCACTCTAAGTGACCAGAAAGGCCACACAAACTCCCTCCTCTGCAGAGCAGTGCAACTTTTCATTGGGTTGGGGACTATTTTCCCATGCAGAAATGACCTCTTGGGCATTATAACATATTCTCAGTTCATATTTACCTGATCTATTAGAGGCAAAAGCAGTTCTGACAAGAACAGTAATTACAAGAATGTAATGTTCATTTCTGCAGAAGGCACAGTGTCTGCATGCCTGGGAAGGGCCCAAGATGCTTACAGCATTTCTATTTTCCATGCTGCGGTGAATTTGGAACCTTTACACAGCTTAAGACAGAATAAATTTCACTCCAGCACAAATCTCTTGATCATTTCTCCTTCAAATGTGGGAAAACAACACTGAGAATGTGGAAAGTGTAGAGCACATCATAAATCCATGGACACAGGAACTCAGAAAGCTGCATAAGGCACATAAGGTCTGCTATAAAGGAAGCACTGTGCTTTCATATTATTTTCTGTTTAAAATCTACATGTGTGGTTTGGGACAAAGGTCTTTTAGTGTGGAAGAAAGAAGGTTCAGTGTTTTTCTTCATTTTTTTCTTTTTTTCTTCCTCCTAAAGAGTGGTATGTCTCTGGAGAGACAGTGGAGAGATGTGCTCCAATCTCTAGCACACACTGCTGCAGGAAAGGGGAAATTTTTGAAACCACAGAAATAATCCTGAGGAGAACTCAGCACCCAGGATATAGTTCATGTGTGGATAACCAACAGGTGTTTAAACAAAGATAGAGGTTTGCATGCTGGCTGTCATTTGCTGAGTTTCAGGACAGATTTCTGATCCTAGAATCAGGGTGTCTTGAGGAAACCTTCCTCTCCCACCTGACCTTATCAGAAAGCATAAATGCTCTTTCTTTTCTCAGGAAGGCAGAGTGATCCCAACAGAGTTACTCTGTAGCTGCTACTCCTGGCATAAGGATATGCCACCTGCATAATCCTACTGCTGCTTTAAAAAACAGACCCCTGACATCAAAGAAGAGTTTATGCATTGCCTGATTTCTTGAGGCATCTGACTGTGTTTCAGAGTCTGGGAAATCTGCAGGTTTCCTTTCTCATCTTCATATGCTCAACATGCCTTCCCTTTTCTCTATCACAGATGAAATGCAAAATGAAAATCCCCAAGGACCTAATGCACATAATCTAGACAATCTAAAAACAAGTTGCAGATTAGTCATCTATTTAATGGAAGAAGTCAACTCATGCAAAATGAACCAAGGACCTAATGCACATAATCTAGATAATCTAAAAATCAAATTGCAGATTAGTCATCTATTTAATGGAAGAAGTCAACTCATCAGCATCAGCTGGCACAATAAATGCCATCAACTCTATTTCTGCTAGCATCTGCTCTGTATTAGGGAGAGATCTAGAAGCTGAATTTTGCCATTCATGTTCACACGACTAACAATGGGAGCAGAGTTAGGTGGAGCTCAGCTCCCTTTGCTTTCAGTCTTTACATGAGCCACTTTGAGCTTCCTTGATAAACAGTGAAGAGAAAGTGGCACTTTTAGAGATTCATTTTAGTTGTCTAGCTTAGGATGAGAGCTCTGGGCATCATTAATTATACTGATCTGATCCTGACTATAAATGGAGCTCTGTAACCAGTTCAGATATGGTCTTTAACACTGCAGTCAGGTATACCTGGAGGAGCTCACATTTTCATGCTTACAGGAAGGAACACGTAGTTCTCACAGTGCTCCTGGCTGAAGATGCACTCTACTAACTTTGTTGTAAAGTTAAATGAGAGGCAATCAGAGTTTCACACATGGTTAAGCCCACGTTTTACCAATCAAACCTCAGAGATTGGTTGTGTTCCTAACACAATCATGGAACAATCACCAAAGGAAAAAAAAGGTCATGCAAAGGAACAACATTATGCTTACAGGTATCTAGCACTGTTCTTGGAAACACACATCAGGATTTTAGGAAGAGATTTTGTACAGAAATAATAATCAGCCATTGGAATGTGCTGCCCAGGGAGGTGGTGGATTCACCATCCCTGGAGGTTTTCAAGCTGAGACTGGATGTGGCACTTAGTGCCATGGTCTAGTAACCACAGTAGGGTTGGACTCAATGATCGTTGAGGTCTCTTCCAATCTGGTTGATTCTATGATTCTATGATAAATTCTCACCTATCATTTCTCACCTGTGAAACTGTCAAAGGACTATCAGTAGGGCACTTACAAACTGCAGGGGGTGACTGAACTGGAACACCTGAGACCCTACAGACCTGCACAAGGACAAAACAGCCTGAAGCTCAGGTTGTTTTAGGAGCAATCTGGCCTACCTTCTTTGAAAGAAATCATAAACATCATATTATCTGTGGCATCGTAAAACATTTTTTATCTTAATTCAACCTTTCATTATATTACATTTTCCTCCTTTCCTTATCTAAATGCACTTTTTGCTCATTCAAAGGATTTTGAAACCTACATGCCTAGCAAGCAAGATTTCTAATCTAAACAAACCTGTACAGTTTACAGTATCCATACAGGTTCGTAAATATTTGTTCAATTGTGTATTGGAAAGGAAAAATTAGATAATATTTTCCTCAAGAAAGGCTTGCTTAGGTGCAACGAGTTTCAAAAGTTATTATTGCTTTAGGAAAAAATGCCAGAATGCAACTAAAACTAAAACTATGTGAAAGATTAGTCTAATTCATGGACGTCATGAAGAGTGTTTCACTGTTCTTTATGCAATACTCTACAGCACTGCAAATTGCAGAGCAGTGAGGTAGTTTGTATTTGGCTGCTGCTGCTGCCGTGGGAGAACAATTGCTCTTCTCTGCTCCATTCATGTGGGTTTTCACAAACTGGGAGACTGTGGAAAAGCCACGTTCTCTAGTCAGTGAGGTTTGTCTGTGCTTATCTTTCATGCCTGATCTTTTATGATTCAGAGTTCCAGACACCCCAACAGTATCTCCCACTGTGAGAAGCAAAGTCCTCAGTAGGGTCCCTAGAGGATTGATGAGAAGGGATGTACATACATGGGATTTTGATACCTGTAGCAGTCATTGTACTACCTGATTCCAGGAACTCAGTTTCCCTGAAGTCCTTCTACAGATGCTGCTGCAGTAGTTATGTCCCCTTTGAATTAGCCTTGGGAGGATCCTGTGACTTTTGTCACTGCAAGGAGTCCAGGGACACAGCTAACTTAGCCAGCTTGGCTCAGTTCCTAAAACTGGACCCTTGTAAATAATTTCATTTGACTTCTCAGCAAAGAGAGGGATAAAAACTGTTGCTCAGCTGTGAGGTGCCAATCCTCTGTTGATCTACAAGGATCCAACTGTTCACCACGGTGCTGTTTCATCTCTGTCTCAAGGGGTTTGTGGCAGAGAGTGATCCAGGCAGGCAAGATATCACCCCAAATTTCTACATGCCTCTGGTTTCTGAAATAAAAATCACAGTGGTGCTGCAGATAGCAGGATTAATTTGTTTATTAAACCATGCTGATATTGGATTGGAAAGCACTTGTAAGAACCATAGGAATCACTGTTAAGATGATGATGTTGCACATTTAGAGGGAAAACCTACGGTCACAGAGCAGAAAAAAAAAAGAGTACTTGGGCTATCAATCTCTTTAATCTCTGTGCCTACACATAGATGTTCACCTACACAAGTACAGTACCTTCTGTAACAGAGTATCTTTCATTCTGCTAAAAGCAACACAGGAGTCTGTGTCAAACAAATATCATGGTCTCTCACACATGCAAAATTTTCTAAATGCCAATGCAAGCTTTTATTGCATTGTGTGAAAGAAGGAAACAAAGAGATAGTCTATTTAAAATTCTTCTTGAAAATCTTATGTAGCTTCCAGCAGGCACCACAAACCTGTGCTAGCACTGCAAGCTGCAGGAGACAGGGGGCTGTATTGAAAAATTTTGTTCTACCATACCATGTAATAAACAGCTCTTTAAAAAACCTCTTCTGGTTACTGGCAGTGTAGGTAGGAGAGCTAACCTCCCACCTACTGGAACTCTCTCAAATCCATGGAAAGAATATCAGTGATTTTATTTTGGAACTGGCTTTAAAAGTGTGCATATCTCACATAAAATCAAGAAGCTGCCTTTCTATAAAACAAGTGTATATAGTCAAGTTTTTCTGAATAAAGATGGTTTTACTGACATCAAAATCACGGCCACGAAGTTACTTGTTCCTGTGATGAATTTTGTTGTACCTAGAATCCATAGTTAACCCCTGCTCAGAATTGCTGTATTTCCTGCAAATTCCTAAAAGGAAATATATTTTTGTTTTCCTAAAACTGTTACCAGGTTATCATAGTTGATTGACCTCTGTCATTTTCCAGGAAACCTGTGGGATCCTGTATGGAAAAGTGTGTGCTACATATGGAAACATGTACTGGGCTTGGAAACTTCCATGGCTTGGAAACTCCACGACAGTGAAGGATTTATTCTATCATCAATAGAAACATTAGATCCTTCTGAGAATCCTTCATGGATGTAGGCTCTTTGGATCTAGAAAGAGAGTGAATTTTCAGCTCAAACAAGTGCCCAGCATTAAAATCTCCACCTTGAAAGGACAGTGGGTTTTAATAGGCATTTCAGTGCCAGGACATGTCAGTCAAATTATTATTGGCTCTAGCTGCACTCTCACAAGCTGTTACATTCTTTACCTGCAGCAGAGTGGCACTCAAAAAGGTGCAAAATTCTTCTTTGCTTTTGAAAACACCAGTGAATGTTAAAAAAACCCACCAAAAAACCCCGAAACCAAAACAACAACTGAAACCCTCCGATCTAATTCACACAGCTGAAAACTTCTGATCTTCGTACAAGAAGGGCAGAACCACCAACTTTAGTAGGAAGAGCCCTTTGAGAGATAGAAGTCAGTCCACAAAGCCAAGATATTTAACAATTAATGTGAAATCCATAAAAAACCAAGGTGTGTTTCTTAGGCTTGCTCTTAGCCCAGTCTCAGGCTTGCTCTTAGCCCAGTTCCAATTCATAGACTCAGAACTGTGTCTTGCAAATAAAATCAATTTCACTGAACTGTTACATGGTTCATATATTTCCAGGATGGGAATTTTCCTTACAGAAAATGAATTACATTGAGAAGAAGGGCAAGAGGGAGAGAAAGAGAGGGAAAGGGGGAAAAAGAATTCTTATTTTTAGCTCACAGTGTTTTGAAATGTGATCTGCTCCTAAGTCTAAGATTTCCCAGCTGCCCTGTCTCCTTTTTCTTTTAGCAAGAGAAGAGTTGAGACAGGAGGGAAAATCATATATACACAAACCAGCTTTGTCTATAAACTCTAAAAGTGTGTTTGGCCTTGCAGAAAAGAAGTCCTCTATGAATCTGGGGAGTGGAGGCTAGGGGATGTTTCGTGGGGAATCACACTGCTATGTAATTAGAGATCTTGTATATGTATAAACAAACTCTGCCGTAAGATCAGCAGAGAAAAGACTTGCTTACTTGTCTGATGGCCAAGAAAAATCAAACTAGAGCAGGCTATAAATAGAATGAAGAAGAAAACTGAGGAAAAGAAAATAAGCCCTGATGGCTGAGAGAAAATGTTCTTCCTTTCAAAAGGGTTAAAGCTCTGCTTACAAACTTTGCTAGGCTTGGTATAAGCCTCTTTTTCTTTGCACTTCACAGGAGCTATCATGACACAGATCTTTGCTGTAGAGCTTTTTGGCCACCCCTTAGGTGTGCCTCCAAACAAGTGTCAAAAACTTGCATTTCAAGACAAGGGTCAAAGTGCATTTCAGATAAAATGAAATAACAATGGCAAAAAGTTCCACAAACTAAAACCTGTATTCATTCCTTGCCTGTATCCTTTTTCCAGGACAGAAAAGTACAGCCTTGTATGGTTCCCAACCTTCCCCAACTCTGGATTCATCTCACTGTGCTGATCCACACCTACTGTGACAGTCTCTAAGGGGTGATCTGCCACCTGAGAACTTCCAGACACAGCTACATCATCTGTTCACAGCTCTCCTGCCTCCCAACATAGAGCTGGAGCCGGAGCAAGGCAGCAGGAAGCACCTGTAAGTATTTTACATCCACCAGGGACAACACCTCCCAACTTGCAGACTTCTCATCTGGCCAATACAGTCAGGGACCTACCCCCTCCTCCTCAGGTAGCCAGAACTCCAGGCAGAGTGCTCATAAGCAGCCACAGCTCATGGGATGAAGGCATTTCCTCTCTGGCATAAAATGCATCATTTACTATCACAACCTTTTTCTCCATTGGGAATGGCTGGCAAAGGATACTAGCTCCTCTCACCCTTCCTCCTCTTCTCCCTCCCTTTTTCCACCACCCCCACACATGTCAAGCCCCAGGTGGTTTCACAGGAAGGAAGAAGGAGGTTGTACATTGTCTGGGAAGGGTTTATAAGCTGCCCTTCTGGCACAGAACTAGAATCAGGACATTGTTTAGCTACATGTCTGAACTAGAGGAATAGGCACGATGAAGCTGGATGCCATTGGGTGGTTCACAGCAAGTAAATTAGTCCACGGAGTATTAACCAGCACATCACCACAGCTGCAGTTCTCTCTGCCTTCAACAATGCCAGGTAATATCCTCACAGCTACAACACAAAGCCAAATGTACTTTGGATTCCTTTATGTTTACTGCATAACAACAGTCCCTGGAGACAGAGCTGGAGACAAGGCTACCTACACTGTCTGGGGTCCAGTCAGGAAGTCTTGTCATCCAGTCAACATAGGAGACAGAAACAGAGAGAAGACTACCAACATTGCAGCTCAGAGCAGAGACAGGATCAGAAACAGGGTTACAACACAGGCTGATGTCCATCCTGGAAATACAGTCAGCAACTCAGGACACCAAGAGACAGGCAACACCTCTCAGGCACTCTGGGAGCCCAGGACTGAGCTTAATGGAGCTCGTGGGCAGGGGCTACATGGGTGGAGACCCTGGGTAAGTTTGGTCAAGACAACCAAGTGCTTTTAGTGCACTGAAGGCCCTGAATGCTCTAACTTGGTAACAGAGCTTGTAACATGAGGTAATTACTGTCTTTTAGTAATCTAGTAGTGTTCTGCCCCATTCCTTAACTCATCTCAGACACAGAGTCTTAAAGGTATGGTCCCTCAGGAGAACTGAAAGGTCAGTAGATCCATATATTAAATTTCCAGATAGTAGTTGTCATGCAGAGAGCTAGTGCTTGTCCAGCTACCTCCACCCAAGAGCCCCATAGTGCATGTGAAAGAACCCAGCATCCCTACACAGACCAACAAAGAGATACAGCATTTTTCATGGCACTTCCAACACTTTGGCCTCTTTAAGAATAAAGCTATGAATGGAGCACAGAAATAAAAGAAGCATTTAAATTGGATTCCTCATCCCTTTATCCTGGTTTTTAAGGTCAGCATATCTAACACCTTGACCAGCTCCTTGAAGCCAACTGGAGGAAAGCATCACTTGCTTTTGTTTGGGTTCAGCTAGACCTCTCAGTAACACTGTCATTACATTAATCATTCAAAGCAGTCAGAATGTTCTCCCTTTTGTAATCTCTGTGAGATAAGACCATAAGATGGTCCTGCAAGCCTATCTGAAGGCTGTGTCTGCCTGAAGGGAGTCACCCAACCCTGTTTTCTAATGTAACATCTTTACCAAAGTACTGTCTCTACTCTCCTGCAGCCTAAACACAGTTTTGCAGTCTAAATCCAAAGTTCCACTTTGGTACAACCAGGCACTTAAAGTTTTACTCTTAATCTTCAAGTCTGAGAACAAAACCCCTCATCTAATTGCTGTCATTTCCAGTCAGAACCAGCCTTGCTGTAAAGTGTTCCATTTTATAAACCCCAGTCCTTGAGGGCAAACAGCTAATTGTTTAAATGCTGTTGTGCAAAAATTCTAGAGGTGAACAATCCCCCAAACACCTGCTGCTGTAGTTAATGCCTGTGCATATACTTCCAGCCATAACATGCATATGTATAATCTGTCTGTGAAGAGACACTGTGGAAAAAGTTTTAAAAAGGCAGAAATGTCCAAGCCACCTTCTTCTAGCTTTTCTTTACCAAAAAGAAGGAGACTGTGCAGACAAGTGTGAGCTTAGAAAACATGTTGCAAGGATTCAATTCCTTTTAATATATTCATGTGTCAAAGACACACACACACACATAATGGAGGACTTCTATTTTGTATGGAAAAGTGGCCAAGCAGTGACTAGATGATAAATAACTTCCCAGCCTTGACAATTTTCTGTGAACAGGATTTAATATAAGGCAATCCACTGCCTGTGCTGCTTTCCTCCCACATGGGCTGTGGAGTCAGGAGGGGGATCAAAGAAGCAGAGGGATCAAAACCAGCACAGCAGCCCCTCCTTCACAGTAGGGTTATTGACCATTCCAGTTTGCTGTCCTCCCCTCCAGCACCAGCTTACTCAGGTGTCCCACACCCTGGGAAAGCATCCCACAAACAGCTCGGAGCAATAAACAGAGAGCAGAGAGTTCTTTCACAAGCTGAGATGGCAGTTTATGCCCAGAAGCAAAAGAACTGATAAACCTCATAATACTTTAACCTCACAAGTTAACTGCAGGTATTATTCCTATTCAAGTGCTTAATCCTACCCTGACTCTCAAACTGTTTGTCTCCATGTCCCACAGCAAAAAATTCCACAGGTTGATTAGATGCCACTTTAAGGTTTACTGCCTTTTAAGTGTTTAAACATGTATTCTTCATTTCACCATGTTGATCCAGCATGAAGAGATAAATGGAAATGTCCAGTTAATTACACCCCAGTCAGCTCTCATGCTAGTAGAACCAGAGTTAGTCAGGTAACCAAGAGCTCCTAGTGGCACATTTATTCTTAAACTAAGGAAGTAAGAGTTGAGGTCCCAACCATTCTAGGTGGATTTTAGAAATGACAAGGAATGTGAGGCTAGCTTTTCTGAAGCAGCCTACTCTTGTTCCCAGAGAAATTTCATCACATAGTTTAGTGGGAACACAGTGATCTATTGGAAGAATCCTCACTTGACATCCAGAAGTTTATTCCCTCTATCAAAACCAAGTTAGGATACTATCATAAATGTATTTTTCTTTCAGAGGCAAAACAGCTCTCACAATAATCACTATACCTGGACCTAATGGAGCATTGCAACGATGGTTTGAGAGCTTAGAATTAGTATGTCAAATTCTTCAGCACAACAACTCCTGCTTCTTCTTTGCCCAGGTTAGGATGTTCATCTCACATGTCTGTGGAAAAACATAAACATCCATTACTTTCCTTTTTACAATATATTTAACTGTCAAAAAAAACCCAGTTCCATAAACCCAGAATTCTTAATGGAACATGTTAGTTTAACATAACCTTGACTCACAAAATCACATCTCCATTTTGAATGGAATTTTCTGCAAAGTTTAGTCTCAGTGATTTGACACTCACCTGGAATATAGGTAAAAACCTTGTTTAATTGAAAAAAAATACTCATTTATGTAAATGAATGGGACTGCTCTGAGATGACAGAAAGACTAAACTACAATGCTGCCAATAGACTGACAGCCAGCAAGCATCAAAATAAACTGCATATGAATCTCAATAAAGAAGCACACAGAAATCCAGTGGAGTGTTAGGCCTAGATGGACATAGTATATTCAGTGCCTGGGGGGACCATGACACAGATTAATAATACTGTGTTTTATATCTTGGTTTTGTACAAAAAAAAATAACATGGAAATCTTCAACCATGTGTCAGAGATTAGACTGCTTGGGAATGAGGAAAACCATGGACTACATTGATGAGACAGGAAAGGCTGACAAAATAACTTCAGTGTAGATCCTGGTCTACTGATTGGGGCTGTCAGCTGGGATATAAAGAACTGGATTTAAACCTCTGCTAAGTCATTCTCTGCCAACCCACACAAGTGCCCTAAGTAGACAGCTCTTAGCTGTCCCAAGGTGTCTTTGCACATGTGTGTGAAAACATTTTACAAGCTCTTTTAGTTTTCATTGGCCTTGCCATATACAAGATCCTTTCTTGAGCCTCAGACACTTCTGTGGAATGAAGCACTCATCTTTCTGCTGTTGAAAGCTGTGTACTTTTAAAGCTCAACCTTCTGAAAATTTTGACACAAGGAACTGGCTGCATTAGTTCTGTAGAGGATTCTGCTAATGCAAATGGGCACTGAAGTACTAAAACCATCAAAGCAATGCTAGCTATTCAACAATGAGCTGCCATTTGTTGCCAGAGAAACACTGTGTTGAATGAAATGCATTTAGGAAAACATTACTACAAAGGGAAAATATGAGTAATCAACCTAAAGCAATGAGCCATGGAAGCTTGTTTTATGAAATGTCTTCCGGACTGTCTCAAAACATCAGACATGCTGACAGAGATACCAGAGAGGTTTCCTCTTATTCCTTATAGAGGTCATTTCAGTCTTAGATTCATCACCCCAAAACTATACCATCTTGGTCTACGTGTCATGTTCAGATTTTGAATGGAGGAGACTGAAAGTCTGAATGTCATGAGAGAACCTGAAAGAACTTCATTCCAACTAACACGCTCATGGTTATGCCTTTTTTAGGTGGTTTTCTTGTTTGGGGATTTTTGGTGTGTGTGTGTATGTGAATGTCTTTCTCTAGTTCTTCCATATTATTTCCTCCCCTTTCCTTGAAGACAGAGAATCAAATTACACTCCCTGTACCAGGCAAAGAAACTCTGATCTGAGAAGAAAAATTGCATTTCAGGAACTTAAGCTGAACTCTCCTGAATGATCTCTAACATGGAAGTCTCTTGTTTTATTAAATCCATAGACTTGAAATATGAGATAGCCTAACTGACTTGTGAAGAAACAAAAATTCAGTTTGGATACAGCAGCTTTGAGACCCCACCTGGAATACTGCACACAGTTCTAGTGTTCTCAATGTAAGAAGGACATGGAACTGTTGGAGCAAGTCCAGAGGAGGTCATGAAGTTGATAAGAGGACTGGAGCATCTCCCCTGTGAGGACAGGCTGAGGGAGTTGGGGCTGTTCAGCCTGGAGAAGGTTGTGTGGAGGTCTCATAAACAGCCTTCCAGTACCTGAAGAGGCTCCAGCAGAGCTAGAGAGGGACTCTATTATGAGCTGCAGTGACAGGACAAGGTGCAATGGGTACAAATTGAAAAACTGGAAATTTAGGTGAAATACAAGGAAAAACTTTTTCCTGTGAGGGTGGTGAGACCCTGTCCCAGGTTGCCCAGGGAGGCTGTGGCTGCTCCAACCCTGGCAGTGTTCACAGCCAGGTTGGATGAGCCTTGAGCAACCTGCTCTGGTGGGAGGTGTCCCTGCCCAGGGCAGGGGGTTGGGACTAGATGATCTGTAAGGTCCATTCCAACCCCTAAAATTCTATGATTCTGTGATTCTTTACAGCATGCCATATTCAGCATGGAGTAATCTGCCAAGCTATTTGCTGATAGTGTGGGACAGTACAAACGTATGACTTTCTCCAGCAAGAGCAAGAAGGCAGCACAAAAGGAACTGTGCCTTTTTTAAGCATGCAGGTTTTTTCCCCTCAGGTGCTGCTGAAGTTACACAACTTTGGTTTTGCTTAAGTTGAGGAAATATACAAGAAATCACACAGAAACTGTAGGGCAAATTGGCCTGCTGGGTGATTTTAATAACCCCCAAATATTTGATGAGGAAAATATTGCCTCCCTACAAATGAAATTAAGGAGATAAGTAAGTCTGGCCATATCAGCAATCTGTATAGATCAGCATACAGTGTGATTTTGGTCGTAAATAAATTTATTGGCATATTCTCTGTTCTGTACAGATACACAAGGCCTACGATATCAACATCAAGAGGACAAAAGACATGCAAGCTTAAATCCATTGCACTTGTCTTTTTGTTTTCAAGGGTATAGGATGAGTTGCAAGTTTAACAAAGCAAGTAAAACATGGAAGGTATAAACTCCCACCTGGTGCTGGATCTTTCTTGATTAGCCACTAAACAGAGAGGAAAGGTAGAACAAAACAAAGACCTAATCCTCTTAGCCTTTGTATCTTAAGCAGCTGTGAAAACACAGATGCGAAACACTCAACAAATAACAAAAACACTGACTCACACCAAGCCTTTTTCTTCCCTTTTAATTTAATTTTTTCCCAGCTTGTTTCAAGCCTTCTTAGCTAATTTAGGTGTCAAACTACCTTGTAGAAATGCTGTCAACTTTATGACATTGTTTCCATTAGAGTGTTCACTTTTCTAATTTTGATGTCTCTCCTTAACAAGAAGTGCCATCAGAATTAAAACACTTGAGGGTAGGATTATGTCTAAGTATATCCATTACTTTTGCTCAAAGAAAATAAACTGCTGTTGTCATTAGATAGGTACTTCATCTGTTACAACAGGATTTTTTTCCCCCTGTAATTCTGCTTTTAGTGACTGATACATATTCTCCTATGACACCTTCCTGGAGAATTTTTCCTCTGCCCATATGTATTGGTCATCAGCAAATAAAATAACATTCCAGGCATGTGTCTGGTTCTAATCCCAGGCACAACATCTGAGCTCTTACAAAGCCATTATGTTCACTCTGTAGTGTCATCACACCTCAAGGATCTCCTCTACCTCCTCCAGAGTAACTCAGATGCTAATCCAGATAGCTCTGAGGACAGAGGAGCAGTTTATAGAAACAAAGTGGAACAGACACATTCATCTGATCAAATCTTACTGCCCAAAGACCTTTGGTAAAGAGGACAAAAGGGTCAAGCAATTCTAGATGTGACCTGTCTCCTGCATCTTTGTGTATATGAATGCTAGAGCCCAGGGAAAGGTTGTTGATAATATAGATTCATTTGACTATGTCCAAAGAGGGTTGATAACAGGAGTCATGGATCAAAGGATAGCAATGGGGCTAGATGGAGATGCACTTTTCAGATTTTTCATTGCTTTTATCTCACACTCCAAAGCTCTTTGTTAGTTAACTTAATGCTGATATTCCAAAAGTCCACTGAAAGAACACAACTTCTTGTTTCTGCACCAAGTGGAGCCTAATCCAAAATTCATATATGAGAGGTGAAGTATTGTCTCCCAAGTGTCTCTGAATGGATTTAGACAGCCAATGGAGGGGATTATTTCAATATTCTCATCACATTCACATATATTTAGCTTGGTCAGCCTCAGGCATCTAAGAACTATGAGTAAGCACTCTGCTGCCACACAAAATGTGGAGATTTAGTTCCTCTGAAGACAGAAAACAATAACAGTGAGTTTTGTCCATGTTCAGTTTTTAACTCCCACTAGCTTGCTTGTGACATTTAGTTTTGCCAACTCCTAGAAATTTCTACGAAGTGATCTTTGGCCCCAGGATCCCCACATTAATTAATTATGCACTCCTTCAGCCTTATGACAATTCTTCAGTGTCCAAAGAAATCTGCCCTTTGTGTCCACTACACATTTACTCCTTCTGTGTCTGTGACAGATCTTCACCTTCTGACCAAACCAGGGGATGGTTCTGAGAAGATTTCTCTACATCTCGCTCAATGCCAAGACAGAAGTAGTTACTGGAGAGGTGTTTTGTCCCATTTATTTCCTGGAATGGAAATTAAAGGAGGATGGTGAAGAGGCAAGAAAGAACCAGAGTGTAAATTGAATCATTTTTTTTTTGTGTACAGTGATGGAACCAGCTCAGAAGTCCTAAAATAGTGGGTACTTTCTGTTCCACTCCCATCCCAGGAAAACAACCTCAGATGCTGCTTCTCTTTTAGAGTCTCGGGTAGCCTAAGGAAAATGAATAGAGGAAGAGATGGCTTAGTCTCCTGGAGAAACCCTCACTGACTGCTCTTCCCCACAAGGCAAGCAGTCAGAAACGTCCTGTGAAAAATCCAGCTGCAGACTGCAGCTTGGCACAGCTACCTGACTGCTAGCAGCAGGGGTCAAAGACACATGATTAAGGTGAGAGGTTCACCAGCTGGCACTGCTGCTAGAATGAGCTCAGGGATGGCTCAGGGTGGCTCCAGATGGAAGTAGTTGCTGATGCTATTAATAAATCCTGTGCTTTCTGTCCAACTCTGCAGCTCCATTCTACTCCCCAAATATCCAACTAGACTACAAAGTAGATTTGGGCTCCTTTGCAGAACTCCAGTGATCCAAAGAGAGAGAAGCCAACCACACAGAGCATTCTTGACCTACAGAACTTTCCTGAATGGAAAGGGAGGGCACCATGACCTGAGGTTCTTCCAGCCTTGGCATGGCAGCATGGCTGAGGAAGAGGCAAGTGCCTTAGGCTGAGGCAAATTAATTTAGACTTGTGGCTCCTCCAGTTCACCCTGAGCCAAGTAGGGATCTGGCCTAGCTGGGAGTATCAGCATGTGGCATAAAGCCAGCTGTGCCATCTCCTTCTGAGGGCTCCAAAGTCAGAATTCAGATTTTATTTGGCTGGGTTGCTGTGCTCCAGCATCGCTAGGCCAGACATCTTTTTTAGATATTACATTTTACATGTATGTTTTAAATAAATAGCCTGTATTTTAGGAGCACTTAGCCATAAGTATATAAACTGCTCTGAGGTTTACCCCATTGGAATTAGAATGAACCTAATTCATAATTCAGACATCAGGCTAGAAACAGCTCAACTTCGCTCCATGGACCTATAGCTTGATGTCTGAACTGCCCACGAGACGCCCTCTAATCCCAATAGCTGTAACCTAACCTCAGAGTGGTTTCTAAACTTACTAAATAAATATACTTTTTAAAGAGGAATGCACCATATTTATTAAGGTTTTTGCTCCGTTCAGGCAGACTATCATTTTAGAGCTGTTCCTATGAGAGAAGCTGTGGAGAGACACAACTATATTCAAGAAAAAATTCAGAGCACAGGGGTTTTTTATAAAAAATGAAAAAAAATCCAGCCTACTCTATTTAACTGACTACAGAAAGTGTCCGATGGTACAAACTCTTAAGCTATAGAGGGCTACCTCTCATAAGCACTTACCCATGCAAAAACTTTCCTTTCATGGGTAACCATACAGAATTCACCATCCCTGCCAGCTTGGGAAAGTGACCAAAGAATGGGCCTAAGTTTGTGCTCATTCTACTCTTGTCTTTGTTCTTCAATCAACATCTTTTTTCACGTGTTCCCATGTGGTACTCAGGTAAATAAAATAAAAACATCTTCCCAGTTAAAATGGAGCGACAACATTTGGTTTTTCACTAAAATGTATGTTCAGCCCTCACTCCCACTTTGTACCAGAATCTCGTTCCTTAACAAGAATTATTTTATAAGCATCAATGCATGAAGACAGAAAAGCTGAATTCTCAAAATAGCATTTTTGCAAGAGGAAGCAATGCATTACTAGCATGCATGAAAGTCTGCCTGTCTGATCAGATCATGGCTTTCAGATTTGATCTTCACTGATAATTTTTCAACTTCTCTCAACACTTTGTATACTGGAAAAGGGCCTTGCAGCAAGGACTTTTCTGAATGCCTTAATACCACAAACTGTATCTGGTCAGTCTGTCTGCTCTCCATGTGTGCCTGGCTTCACAGCAAATAAATGCCAGAAATAGCATTCCTACAGGATTTCCAGTTCAAAAGCCACAAGAATGCTCTTTCTCATGGTATGGCACCGTGCAATAAAATGGTGTCATCTGGAAAATTACCGTCTTGGAAACAAATGTTTTTCCCTCTTGACTGATTTAAATCATCTAAAAATAGATGGGTTGCCATATAACTTTTATATTTGTCAGGGGAGCCCCTCATTTCATCTTGTGACAGTATAAGAAACATATCTCATAACAAGACAGACAGATCTTCCTAGGGAATCCCTCAGGAATATTTTTTCCCTAATTGTGCAAGCTCCTCAGAAATAAAGCCTGAAAGCAATTCATCAAAGGTTGAGAACCCATTCAAGGTCACTCCAAGCAATGATTTCAGGGAGTATTTATATAGTACAAATTTAGGGGGAGAAGGAAGGAAATGTCATGGACAAAATTTCTCTTCAGTTCTTTCTGTTTTCTTAAGTAAGACTTCTTAAGACTGACTCCATATAAAAACAGGTTGTCACATCTGTTGCCTGAGAGAAACAGCATCTTAATCCATCTCCCTGAGGAGCACAGCTGAGCCCCTTGTGAATGATGTTTATCTCTTGACTTCAGAAAAGAGGAAAACCTGGCAGGTGAGAAGCCATGGAATAATTTCACAAAAGAAACCAAGCCTTCTCAGTGTTCAGCTGGTCAAGAAAGAATCCTTTTGGTTTTTAACTAGGATAATGGCTCAGCATTATCAGGGTGGATTATTTATTATTTGAGGAAGGACACCAAACTATCAAATATGCTGGTATGTCCTTCCCAATCCATTATTCCTGTCATCCCTCCTCAACCTTCCATACAGCTTCTCAAGTCCTTTGTCACCATTTGAAGCCAGTGTAAGCACAGATTTTTGAAATATCTTCTGCTCTACCTAAAATCCAGCAGTCACTGACCATCAGTAGTTCCAATCTCCATGTACTTGCTGCATTTTGCAGAAGCTCAAAAGAAAAACCATGGTCTCCATTTTAAGAGTGCTTTATTCCCATCTTTTTCAGACCATTTTTTAACAAACAGCAAAGAAGCTTGAACTGTAAAGTACACTATCTTTTTCAGACCATTTTGTAACAATCAGCAAAGAAGCTTGAACTGTAAAGTACCTCATTACAAGTCTAGCTCTTTATTTCCATCTGAGAGGATTCATGCTTTCACTATTATGAATTCAAGGGTTCAGGCCACACTGATGATCTGAAGCTGCACAGACACAGAAATTCTGGCAATCCCTTGAACGTTACATTTGCAGAAATTATGGCAATCCCTTGAACGTTACATTTGCAATTCTATATATAATCTATATTACATCAAATATCAGAGAATCTTTATAAGCAAAGTGAGCAATAAATTGCATTGTCTGAATGTGCCTACAGTTTTCAGTGACTCACTTCTGAGAAATGTTAGTGACAGAGAAAAGAAGTTTATAGGTAGGAAGTAGAATGCCAATTATCATGACTGGCATGCTAAATTTCAGGTAATGAAAGTGCAATGCAACCATTAAGAGTTTACATCAATACACATCTACCCAATAGGAAGTTGTAGTAAGGTGGGGGTTGGCATCTTCTCCCAGCAATTAGGAACAGGATGAGAGGATGTAGCTTCAAGCTGTGCCAGGGGAGGTTCAGGTTGGACAACAGGAAGAATTTCTGCACTGAAAAGGTTGTCAAGTCAAGCATCAGACTGCTTGGGGATGTGATGGAGTCAGCATTCCTGGAGGTGTTCAGGTATTGACTGAACGTGGCACTTAGTGCTATGGTCTAGCTGACAAGGTGGAGATCAGTCAAAGGTCAGACTCAATGGTCTTGGAGTCTTTTCAAGGTAAATTATTCTGTGATTCTGTGAATTAAAGTCTGAATGGTTTATCTTCTGGTGACAATCTTCTTATTACCTCTTTCTACCCTACTAAAGTCCTGGAGGTGTTCAGGTATTGACTGAACGTGGCACTTAGTGCTATGGTCTAGCTGACAAGGTGGAGATCAGTCAAAGGTCAGACTCAATGGTCTTGGAGTCTTTTCAAGGTAAATTATTCTGTGATTCTGTGAATTAAAGTCTGAATGGTTTATCTTCTGGTGACAATCTTCTTATTACCTCTTTCTACCCTACTAAAGTGATATATGCAAACAAAACTCCAATGCATCCTAGAAAATATTTAGACTTCCTTTTGCTTAGAAGGAAATTGCTAGATGCTGTTTGCTTTGTGGCACCTTTCTGATATCAACTCTGTACAAGTTAGCAATAATATACATGACCAATTGCTCTATAAACGCTAGAACCAAAAACATATTAAAAAATATTTTTTCTAAGTGAGAAAACCTGCCATTCCTCAGAGCAATAGTCCTTTGCTGAAAGTACTTCTTTGCCTAGGCCCAATAATTAACATCTCCTGGACTGGAAAGCAAACACCTCTGTTTGGCACACACAGAGGAGAGATTTGCATGCAAACTTTCTTCCACATACTTTTGTTCAACAGCTGTATACAAGATCAGCCAGGACAGGCACATGACATGCTTTCACATGAAATACACATGTGAGCCATAAGCCTGCTAGAAATGCCCAGAACCACAACATTTCACTTGTCATATTACTTGGCTTCATTCCTACACCAATGGAGTATCAGCTTCAGAGCCTCACTAGGAAAAACCAGCATGTTACATTTTGGTTTCAGGCATTTGGTCACCCACATTCACAGCAATGTTGGAACCATGCTTAAACCATATATAATTATTTTTCTTCGTCTTTTCTTATGCTTTCTGAAAGGTTATCTGGCATTCATGAGCAGCAGACATATCCTTTTCTTACAGGTGACAGCAAAATGATGAATGATGATGGTTCCAATACAGGGAAAAAAATGCCCCAAAATCTGTATGGAAAAACAGATCTGATGACCAGATTTTGAACAGTAATTAAGCACCTGAATAAGCAGGCAGACAGCTACACAGATTTTAAATGACTAGTTTAAAATTTTTAAACATCTAAAATCTTTTAAGAATCTAGTCCCCTTTAAGAAATGGAAGATATCATTAAATAAGCCTAAGATCTTGGTTACTTATTGTTTTCTGTTTGACTGTGTTCCTTCTCTGCTGTCCATCTGTAATTGTGCCTTGGGGCATGTCCACTCATCTGGGAAAGATTGAGGGTAATGAGGGAATGAGCAAAAACTGTTGCTAAAAGCTTGTGAAGGTCAAAGCACTTTCACCACATCCCTCCACCCTCCCAAGGCAAAACTCAAGAGTACTTGTGGTGGAGGACAACACAATTTGCAAAAGCAGTAGACACAACTTCTTGGCCTCTCAGAGCAGCAGAGCCTTTGGGGTAGAGGGCTAGGAATGACAGAAAAAGAAGAGACAATGAGACATTCCCTGCTCCTTGACCTACAGCACTGAGCCCAACCCTCAGCTTACAAACTTGAAACCATTCACAAAATTTCATTGCTGGATCCCACCACATTCTTGAACTGCTGCAAAGTCACCTCTTTCCTTTCTGCCTTTCAGTCACTGTGAGACATGGGCTTGCCATTTATTTAAGGATGAAGTAACAGCAGGACTTGTAACTCACTGGTGTGAGGATGAAGCTCTAAGCTGGCAGACAACATTAGTATCTCCTAGAGGGCAAAAAGCAAGAAACTCTGAGAAAGAAAAACTTTTTGCCACTCTGCTATTTTCATCAGTAGAAGCAAATATCCATGGTGAAGTAAACATGGCAGGTGGAAAAATCAGCACCAAAGATGCTATGTGTCCAGGTGGACCTCAAAAGGGATGATGTACCTTTGCAAGGGACTCTTCCAGGAAGATCAAGAGTTGGATTCAGTTGGGATTTTTCTGGTCAAAGTATGGAAATATCTCAAATGCAGACATAACATAGTGCCAAGTCACAGAACGATATTGTGCTAGAAGGAATTTGTGAGCATTTCTGAGAGCAGCCACACACAGAGCATTTCTCCTAGTTGCAAACATCTCTCTGCTAACAAATGATAGCCTGAGGGCTTCCTGCAGGGGAAAAAGAAACATAAGGTTTGTATCTGCATCTGGAAGGGAAGTGCTGTTGTCCATGTAAGTGTCTAAGCTTTAAATGATTAGGCTGAGCTAACTTTAGGCTGACTTTATTTTTATTTCAGGCCCACCAGAATCAGTACAAGTCTCACAGCACTGAGTTGCCACTTCATTTCCTAATGCAGGTTATCTTAACTATCATGACATACTCTGGCAGCACTGAGCATGCCCTAGGAATTACTATTACTTGGAAACAAAGTACATCCAAAATGTATTTTAGTTGTGGGGTTTTTTCATCTGCTTCACTAGAAAGGCTATAGGCTGAGTTGTAGACTCTGTACAAATGAAGTGCGTTGTGGGGTTTTTTCATCTGCTTCACAAGAAAGGCTATAGGCCGAGTTGTAGACTCTGTACAAATGAAGTGTTCGTATCAGAAGTGTTGCTACTTCAGAAAATGCCTATTTGAGGGCAAGCCCCAGTGTCCCTTCTCATAAGACCCTACTGGCTTTATGTAATTTTGCCTTCATGCAGGCACTGTTGTTCAGTAACTTAGTGCTTGCTACCAAATTGAAGATGAAATATATATTCAGCTCATGTCCACACACATCCTGCCAATGTGAAAAACCATGCACTCTAGAAAAAAAAGCAGAAGGAAAGAGCATTAAGCAGCAGGAAGAATCCTGTACCAAAATAAATGTTTTGCTCATTAGATTGTATTTTTGTCCATGTTACTGAAAAATGGAAACAGCAAAATGCAGCTTGTTACACTTTCAAGCTTTCTGTGTAATTAGTCTTCTTTGGGAGAAGTATGCTAGTGAAGAAGAAGCTGAAATTTTCAGAGCATTTTCAGAAATCTAGAATTATATTTAACCAGTGGTAGAGTTGTCTAGCTAAAGAATCTGAATTTATTAGAAATGTCAATCAACAGCTTATGGTTTCATAAATTTTAGCTAAGAAATAACTGTTGCTATGGACAGACCAAAGTGCACTTCAGCTTTCAGTGATGAGAGTTAAGGACTGGATATAATTTAGTGGGGATGTGACCAGGCCCTGAGGACCACATTTGGATGGTCATAGAATCATAAAATAATTTAGATTAGAAAAGACCCATAAGATCATGAAGTCCAGACATTAACCTAACATCACCTTGTTCACCACTAAATCATGTCACCAAATGCTACATCTACACGTCTTTTAACTACCTCCAGGGTTGGGGACTCAAACACTTCCCTGGGCAGCCTGTTCTAATGCTTGAAGATCCTTTCAGTGGAGAAATATTTCCTAATATCCAATCTAAATCTCCCCTGGTGTAACTTGAGGCCATTTCCTCTTGTCCTGGTCCTGGTTGCCTGGGAGAAGAGACCAACCCCTCCCAGCTCCAGCCTCCTGAAGGCAGCTGTAAAGAGCAATAAGGTCCCCCCTGAGCCTCCTTTTTGCCAGGCTGAATACCCCCAGCTCCCTCAGCTGCTCCTCCCAGGACTTGTGCTCCAGACCCTTCCCAGATCTGTTGCACTTCTCTGGACCTGCTCCAGCACCTCAATGTATTTCCAGGGACCCAAAACCGAACACAGGATTTGAGGTGTAGCCTATAACCCACTACAGTCCCTATGCTTAGTCAATGGAGAAAGCACCTCTGAAAGTCTCAGAAATATGGTTTAGAGGTCCTGAATACTCGAAGAATTGGGACTTTGAAAAACAGCTGATAGGAGAAATGAAGTATGGTTTAGAGGTCCTGAATACTCAAAGAATTGAGACTTTGAAAAACAGCTGATAGGAGAAACTGGCTGCTGGCACTGTGGGAATCAGGCTGCCTGATTATGGCCTTGGTGTGCAGGCACCTTGCCATTTAATTTGCATGTCTGTTTTGCAGACTGTCAGTGCTTGACAGAAGTCTTTTAATTGCCTTTTTTCAAGTCTCATGGATCTCAGTTTTGGAGCTGCAGTTCCAGAGTTGTAGACCTGCTCTTCCAGGTGCATGGGTTGTTAGCTGCTTCCTCAGAGTTATAGAAAACTTCATTTTCATAACTTAAAAGTAAGAGGAATGCACACTCCCACACTCAGTGCATTATCACTGACCACCTGAGTGCTTTCTGAATACTTGCAATAGGTAATTTTAAAATTAAGAGTTCTTGTAATTGCTTTTCATACATACTTCATACCTTCAGTATATCTAATAAAGAACTTTTGGGCTAAAAAAATGGGAACAAAGACAGACCAGGGAGGTTTTTAAAAGTAGAAAGCATAAAATATAAACAAAATTTACATCACTGGAAAAAGAGACAATTCTCTTAAGAACTGCAATGGAGACATTCGCTGTTGGTCTCTGAACTGAATTGGCTAACCTTCAAAAAGCAAAAGAGACTCCAAATCTGGTAAAGTGACTCCTCATCCTGCCTTCCCTCAACTAAATGCCCCCCTGAATTCAGAGGAATTTTCCAAAGGAAGAGAAAGTTTGCCAGAGGTTACATAGGGAATTTGCTGCAGAGCCAGGAACGGAGTTAGTTGCTTGCTGAGGAGTTAGATGCAGGTCCTATCCATTAGACCACAGCAATCTCCATATTCAGTCAGACCTAGAGTAAAAGCAGTCACATAACATCCAGCTCCTCATTTTTCCTAAATGCACTGAGATTTCCAGATGAAAATTATGACATGTGCTCAAAACATTACTTGCCATTGCTTACAGAGATGAAGCTGTGCAGGTTTCTTCCCCATCCAGGGACTGAAAACACAGTACAGTGATATTTTGGCTGCATTGCATTTCACTGGGTTTTATGCATACCTTTATGCAGAGTTAGGTAGACCTCCTGTCCTCTCACATTCCCCCAGGTCTGTAATGGAAATCAGAAGACAATCCAACAGATTAAAGTCCACCTTAGCCTAATGATCCCTGCTGGCTCATGCCACTAAATATTTAGAGCTAGCCAATACCAGGGAGAGGGATTTGTGTGCAGCTTAAGGCTGTATGGTCTCAAGTGATGATCTGAAAGAAAAAAAGTTTAAAAAGTTGTCTCCTGCTGTGGTGAGAATCTACTGAGTCTACTGAGTACTACTGAGTCCTGACCCCATGCCATCACTTGGCAAAAAAGTTAAGTCAGTGACAGCAATAAAAAAGGGGTTAAAAAAAGCTAAGTTCTTCCAAACCTGTATGTAACTTTAAACCAAATATTAACAGAAAAAAAAGCCCTGGCATTTAAGTTGGCGCTTAACTCTACTTAATGAGGAGTTCAGATTTCCATTCTAACCCTCTTTTTCTGTTGCTTGTAATTTTCTCAAATAAACTCCATTTTGAGCTGAAATTTTCCGTGCTTGAGATTTTTTTTGGAAAGTTTATACAAAATCAGTTAAACAGTTTATTTATGTTAGCACTGAAAACAAAAAAAAAAAAAAAACAAAAAAAAAAACAAACAAAAAAAAAAAACAAAAGCACACAAAAAAAATTTCCATGTGTGTTCTGATCAGATATTTTCTGCTCAATGAACTCAAAATCAGCCACGGTAAGGAATTTCCAAACGTTGCTTCTCTGTACTCTGAGTAAGTTTAGGGAAGAAAACCAACAAGCAAACACAAAAACCTCAAGCCAAATCTGAACATTGACAAATTCAGCCTTGTACATCTTTTAAATTTCATTCTCAGGGTAACTTAAATACACGTTGTCTTTGAAAAAGTAGTGGGAAAATGTATAAATACTTAGAGTGGCATCATCACCCTGAGCCTAACATTTCTCATTGGATATGTTCTCTTAGCTCTGAAAAGAAGTTTTAAAAGTGTCCATTAGCATAATATGCCTTATATCCTGTCTCTATGGATTTATCATGGACTGCATACTGTTTTCAATCAACTGAGTTAAACCTACCCTAGAGTGTGCCAACCAGCCTTGTGGACATAGTCAAACTGACTCTCACATGTAGTGGTTGTGCTTTGGCTGCACCAATCTGCAAGTTGTCCTGTAAGTCCATAAAGCTAGTTCTAGTTGCCACAGATTTCAGATTTTAGTAGTGAAAGCTCTTTGAAGGCCTATGCTCAGAAGCAGCAAGTCTTCCAAAAGTGGTCTTCTTGGGATGAGCAAAAAAGTTTTTTGGTCTAATTAATCAAAATATCTAAACACATGCAGAACTATATATATATTTTTATGTATGCATATATATATATAAATATGAAAAGTATATGTGTTAATTGGCTAAGCATACTTCATAGAAAGTGGAGTTTCCTTGTTGACATGGGGTCAAGAAAAAGGTGCCAAAATAGAGTTTAGGAGAGATTTTGGTATGGCAAAACACAGGACACTAGCTATGCAAAACACTTTGAATATGTGTGACATTTCTTATTGCAGACAACCAACCAAAGCAAGATAAATCAATTTCCCTGCTGGCAATGTGTAATATCCTTTGTTTCGTTCACCACTAAAAATGTTGTTATTAATGGCTGGGGATGTTCAGCATGTTTATGAAGAATGCATTTCAATCCCTCTGATGAACAATCTACCCATAGACAAAATAGCTTCTTTCCACTGAGAAATCATGCTAGTTTGTAACAACAAAAGAAAGAAAAAAGGGGGTAAAAAAGAGAAAAGAGATCGTTACTTGCAAACCTTTGCAGTCAGGGAGAATTCACTTCCTCTGTATTGTACTTTCTCACTGCAGGCATTTAATTTCTGGGTGAAAAAAAAAAATCACAAACATTATTCTCATGAATGAAAATTCTGGACTTCATTGTAGACTAGTCTGTCTAAAGCTTCTCTCTTTCTCTCAGCCTTGCAGTGATTAAAGCCTCATCTTACCAGTGGGAATGCTGACCAAAAATATCACACTGGACATAATTCCCAAACCAAGTTACTGGGTCACAGCTACACAGAGCACATCAGTGGCAGTATTTCTGCTGTATAAACTCCCAACCTTGGCACTAGTTCAGCTAAGTATTGAAGCACACATGAAGCATAAGCACAGGCATTTTTGCTCAACTTTTCTGCTCACACTGATATTCTGTTGTTTTTAGCTGGGAGTCTTATTACAGTATGTCTCTGAGCAGTTTGGAAGCAAACAACAGGGAATGGTGCTGCCTTTGGGTAACCTGCTTTTGCAGGGCTAGCAAGTAAATGATATCTGGCAAGATCTGATGTGAGGGGAATGTGTTAATTCAAAACACAAAAAGCTCCAATAAAAAAATCCATATCAACATATTTTGCTGCCTTCAGAGAAAAAAAAAAAACAAACAGGCAGACTGTCTGAACCACAGACTCCCTTCAGTCTCTGAAGCCCACAGACACACACTTTGTACAAATATATGATCTTATATACAGACACAGGGATACTCCCCTCCCTTCCCCTACTACATTGCTGCCATCCTTACTCACACAGGCAGTATGTAGGCTGTACATAGTAAATACAGACACCATAACCTATTTTGGCACACACAATACTGAGTGCTGGCACAGACACACATGAGGATGTGCACATTACTCCTGAAGCCAAGAAGTGAATAACACATTAAGAGGAAGCAAAAAAACCACCATATTCTCCTACATTAGTACTACTTGACACTTCCAATGGGACTGTGAATCTGAGAAACGAAAGCTTTCTCCAAACACAATTAATATTTCGAGTATTTTCTTGATAAGAACCACCAGCTCCATTGTACAAAGTCACTCATATTTTCTTGATAAGAACCACCAGCTCCATTGTACAGCTGAGATACATGGAAGTCAGAGTAACTGATTTCCATCTCAGTGCAAGCAAGGCAGGAAAGCTGAGATACATGGAAGTCAAAGGAACTGATTTCCATCTCAGTGCAAGCAAGTCAATGGCAGGGCTGGAACAGAAGATTAGACTCCTAATTCTTCATTCATTCTCGTCCTTGCAAGGCAGTCCCACAGGACTATCTGAATGCAGATCTGAAGCAGAGCAATGCACAGTGGTTACCTCCTGTGTCACAAGGCATACCCCAACAGGTGGCAAACACCATGGGCAGCTGCAGAAACAGTGAGTAGGAGGGCATAGGAATTTTGCCAATGTACTGGCCAGTCCCAGATCCACAAAGCTTCCTTTATTCTGCAGTTCCTCCCACTCTATATCAACTTCTAGCACAGGCTGAACTGGAAGGGGAAACACCTTTTAAAGGGTAGGGAGAAACTCAGAGGATCAGGAGAGGGGAGGGGAAGGAATGTACCCCACATACTGGGACCAGCTTGGTCCATTCTGCCCATCTAAACTGCACAACCTCCTGATAGCTAACAATAACTGTACTTTGCTGTCTCCCCTCAGCCTGCACTGGAAGCATCAGCTTTTATTATCCACCTTTCTTCTCACATGTCCTTATGTAAGTCTTGCATGGTATAAGATGTGGCATTTTTTGTTTCTAGGACAAATACATAAGACTATGAAAAGAATAGGTATTAGCAACAGCATCGAGACTTTTTTTAAAAAGCATTTTCCAGCAACAAATTATGATCAGTTTTCTTTCTCTTGATCAATTTTATTGTGTTGCAATTTACAGGTTGTAAAATACAGTCATATATTGAACTGGTTGTTTTAATTCTTTATTGATCCACTCTCAATGATACCAGCTACTTCTTCTTTACTTCTCCTTCTTTCCTGCCAAAGGTTCTCCATATTGCAGCCTGAATTAGGGGCAGGAGGTAAATCTGCCAGCTCAGCATTTTCTGCAATGGTACAGACAGTATGCTGGTAGCAAAGTTGATAGTAGAAGACCAGGAGTTCAAGTGGAAGAGGGTTAGTATTTTTCAAGGTGGACAAATGCCTTATGTTGATCTGCACAATATTGAAAAGCAATTAATTTCAGTAGGTAATACTTGCCTACAACAAGTCATTCTGCTTTCAGAAGGGGAAAGCTTTTTCCCTCTCCCATCCTTTTAGGGATGCATGTACCAGCAAGATGGCTGTACATTTAGTGATGGGGGATGTTATCAAAATGCAGTGCTTGGATACCTAGTGATGTGTAAATTGCTTCATTCTGGAGATGAGGAATGGGTGCCTAGCTCTGAGCATGTGAGTGGTCCATGGTGGAGCAGGTGCAGCTGGTGGGCCATCATGCTGCTGCTGTGGCTGCACCTTGAATCCTGTGCTCAGTTTTGGGCCCCTCACTATCAGAAAGACATTGAGGTGCTGGAGTGTGTCCAGAGAAGAGCAACAGAGCTGGGCTGGGGTCTGGAGCTGAGGGAGCTGGGGGTGTTTAGCCTGGAGAAAAGGAGGCTCAAGGGGAAAATTATCACTCTCTACAGATACCTGAAAGGAGGTTGTAGTGAGCTGGGGGTTGACCTCTTCTCTCAGGTAATGAGTGTCAGGATGAGAGGAAATGGCCTCAAGTTGTGTCATATAGTATACAAGGAAACATTTCTTTGCTGAAATGAGGCATTTTAACAGACTGCCCAGAGAAGTGGTGGAACCACCATCCACGGAAGACTTCAAAAAAACATGTAGCTATAGCACTTAGGGACATGGTTTAGCTGTGAACATGGCACTGTTAGCTTAGCAGTTGGACTTGATGATGTTAAAGGTCTTTTCCAACCTAAACGATTCTATGATTCAGTGATTCTATCCTACAACACAATTCCCTTGTACTGTGGTGGTTCCACAGAGATTCAGATTGGTCCCCACCCCTGGTATAATATCTAGTTTATTTGAAAGGATTACATGTCTGTCTGGGTGTGAGACAAACCATAAACTGAGTAGTGAGACATCAGTTCTCTGAAGCAGGAAGAAATTTTGCAGCTGAAGTCACTTTATATTGGTGGGTTTCTATGGTACTTAAAAACTAAAACTGAGTAAGACAGCTATCATCTAAAGCTCCAAATATGATAAACAAACAGTACATGGATGCCAAACTTTATGAGTTGTTAACTGATTAAAGTTAACAAGTCCACAAGACATAAAGTTAAGCACATGCAGGACCAGGATTAAGTTGCTGCATTTCAATCAAAGCTGAGGGGTCAGTGTGGACCACAGCAGAGCTCCTGAGATCCAAGAACAATAAAGAGATATCCTGATATTTGAGAATTCTCACTGAAGTCAGCGCTCAGATGGCATCAGATGCAGATTTAGTCCAGAAGAACCCTGACACTGGGATACATGAACAAGAATGCCTATGAAGTTGCTGTTAGTTTTCATTCGTTCAGGGGTGGAAATCTATAGTGTCACAGACAGCCCCAATGTCCCTTGGTGGCAGAGGTGGTTAATTCCACATTACAAGAGGTCTACTTGGAGGCTTGAGGTCAAAAGGGCTCCTAAAAGGATTTTGAAATTTTCTCGTAAATGCTAAATGTTTAAGTTATGATTAAGTCATGTTTACCCGTTAATTGTGCAGTAAATAAAGCTGTGGCTTTAACCTTCTAGTCATAGCAAGGCAGCGTGTTAATTAGGACTGAGAGACTGAAAGCCTGCCAAAACTATGCTGTATGGGAGGCTGAGAGGTACAATTTGGTTATCAGTTATGTTGACATGTGCTGAGCATTATGTGGTCACACTGCATACCCAACAGATCTAGCACTAGCTCTCCCACTTATGAAAGGGCTGCTGTTTGAAATGTTTGGCTCTCAGTCAAAGTCTCTGAGTCTAAAGATCAAGAGTTGGTTGGGTTGGGGATTTTTTTTCTCTCTCGTTTCTATTAGTTTTTATAGATCCACTTTCCCACTTAGAGGGGGGTTGCAAAGGGAGAAACAGACTGACTCATACAACAACAGTGCATGAAGGAAGGTTGTGGGGAGAGGGAAAAGAAAGGGTGTAAAGATTTGACTTGCAGCTCTGCATCTATTTACTCTTTTCCCACTATTTCTAACCTCAGCCATTTAACAATATTTGAAGCTTAGTCCTAAGATGGGACTTGAAACTTTCCCACGGGTTGAACCTCCTTGGATTCAGAAATCTGCACATGAGCCATTGCTAAATATTTTCTAAACTTTACTGTCTACTTTCAAGCTCATAAGATGTTCCTAGGGCATTAAAAGGAGATACACAATAAAGAGATGGAAATAACAGATAATCAGGAAATGTGAGGAGGAGAAGGTGAGGAAAAAAACCAGTTGGTTCTTCACAGAAACACTCTTGCAAAAATTCTTCCTAGACAGAAAACAGAAATCTAAATATTCTCATGTAAACACTGTCATGTGCATCTGCATCTCAAATTTATACCACTCATGCTAGTACCTTTTCTTTGCACCTCTGCTCCTTCTCCACAGCACATTTCTTATGACCTTGTCAGGACACTAACACATAAAAATGTTATGGTCTGTTACAATACTAAGTCAGTTCTTCAGTCTTGATTCACCAATCCAACCCACAAACAAACTGCACAGTCAAAATCCAGGAAAATCAAAAAGAAAAAGGAAGAGATGTCAGTGCCTGAGAAATTATTATCTGATGGGAAAAAGTGGATGGATCTTGAAACAATTCAATGTTTTGTTGTTTGGGGTGAGGTTTTTTTCTGGTAGTGTAGAATTTTCTTGAAAGAAACCACAGTACTTGATATATTACAGTCCTGCAAACACAGCTGCAAACTACAACCTGGGAAACACAGATCTAGTTCTCACTTCTGATTCATTACATCACTTTCTGCCTGTTGACCCCCCACTTTTGTCTGCCAATAATGTTTGTTATAATAACGATCAATATTTTATTGTAAGCTTGTTGAAGCACAAATTATCTCTTGCAGAATAAGCACAATGAAAACATTAAATCCAACTGTAGCAGAGAGTGATTTTTCTATAAACACATGGCCTCTGTCAAAAAACAGAGCTCATCTAATGCTTATTGTCTACTTACATGAAAATAATAGATTTGCTTTCCCATTCCACCAACAATAATCATTGTAGGCTCCCTATTTGCAGAGTAATTAAGGGGGTTCTATCTAGATGATCCTCAAACAACAAAAATAAAGTCACTTGTTCTGGAATGAAAACCATCATGTTACTTATAAAGAGCTTCCAGCCAAGCTGGTTCTTCAGAAATCTATAAAATTCACACAGAAATTCTCACTATGCCATTCAGATGAGAACATCCACACTAGGCATGTGGCAATATCAGAAACACCAGAACAATACAGACATATTTCCAATTCATTCTAAGTGGAAATCAAGCAATGGGAGGTTAAACACCTTTCCTAGTCAATCAGCAGGTTATTGGCATAGAATGATAGAACTTAAGGGGTTGAAATGGATCTTACAGATCATCTAGTCCCAACCACCCCTGCCATGGGCAGGGACACCTCCTCACTAGACCAGGTTGGTCTAGACTAAATTAGAGCAGAAAATTCTACAGTCCTTGTATTTGTCTTTAATCCATTCAGTTCTGTTGGCCTAGAAACTGCAATCTGTATGCAAGGCACTTACTCTTATATTTTTCATAGGGCCATTTTGGTCTCTTTCAAGATAAAACTTGAAATCAAGAAAAATCTCTCTTGCTATTGTTTGTCCGTCAAGGATATCAATTTTGGAAGACAAATTCCATGGACTGTTTTGACAGTACAAATTACTGTAGTATCCATGCAAAGAATGTAAATCAATTTCTCATTCCCCAAGGGTGTCTCCATGCATGGGCATATTAAATTAAAAGGTTTGAAGAAAAAAGTCTCTTTTACTTCATCTTGGTACAACTCTTGTTACTTGAAAGAGATATTTTGAAATGCCTCACGCTTACATGCAGTTATGCATGGGGGTTGCAGACATGACTTTAATTGGTCCCCAGGACCTTGCTTTGAAGTGATGACTCACAAAGAGTATTTTGTCAAACCAACTGTGCCATAAAAATACTAAGTGTGGCTTAAAACAGTAAAGGTTTTATTATCCTGTTAACTTCCTGTCATGAAGCGTTGCATTAAATTGTACTTTTAAGGGATTAATGACCTATTTGCTTCATTCCTTGCTGCATTTGTGGTTATAAAAGCTATTAAAAGCCATGTTATCAACAACAGTGTTAATGAAGATATTGGAAAATCAGTCAAGCACAAATATATTCTAATCCATAATATTAATCCAATTGCCTTTCCCTAGGAGATTTTTTTTTTAGTGTTCCCTGGTGACCTTGCAGCATTGTCGTCATTTTGTGGGCACAGTCAGGAAAACTGAACATTTAGGGAAGAAACACAGGGAAGAAAAATCTGAAACTATGTTATGTAAGTCTAAAGGCCTCTCACTTTGGAAGGAGCATACAGAAGTGTAGAAAATGTCCATGTCAACACAGACAACAAACAGTGTAATTCCCCCAGACTAAAACAAATTCAAAACTATGAGAAACAGTCATGATTTTTGGGTTTGTGATTTTGAATGGACACACTACAAGACTGAAAATTAATTTAGTTTATTCGGTAAGAGACAGGTCTGCAAAATGAGCTTTGTAAAACAATGATGAATTCTTAAAGCTTTTGTTTATAAATAGAACCAATTAGATTGATTTCTTTTCTTCTTGGCAAATAGCTTATCCACAGAACTATGTGGTTCTGGGAAGCTGAAACCATTCATGAAGTGCTGCTGAATTTCACAATCACTTTTGACTAAAAAAAAAGATTGAAATGCAGGAAAGCTGAAATGTTTTGCATGGATGTTATTTGAAACATTTCCAAGTCATATTTTTCACTTTTAAAAAAGCAGAATTTGATAAAAAGAAGTTAAAAGGAAACCATTTCAAGCAGACCTAAAACAGGATCACCTTTTCAGTACCATGTCTAACCTAAGCCCCCACTATTTGTGTAGCTTAACACGTATCTTTTTTTTTTTTGCTATCAAATTGTCAGCCATTAAAAAAACAGCAACAGATTGTCTCATGCTGGTTGCCATCTCAGTGGATCTCATGCCAAGTTGCCACCACTCACAGTAATCAGGACAATAGGAAACTGGTACAGTACCCTTGTGAATCAATACACTGATGAGCCATCACCAAAAACATTCTATGCTCAGCACTAACAGACACTGCATAGAGAGAAAAGGAGGGTTAAGGGTAAAATCACATCACCAAAAACATTCTATGTTCAGCACTAACAGACACTGCATAGCAGAGAAAAGGAGGGTTAAGGGTAAAATCAAGTACAGTAGACCCCAAATAACCCCCCAGAGTCCTGTCTGGTTTTCATGTAGGGGGATACAGGAGGAAAGGTCTCTCAGTCATGGACACCCTCCATGTGTTGTGACTTTCACCTCTACAGCCTCAGGTGCTTTGCTGGGACAGGAGCTGTCACAAATGGGGGCTCCCTGTCTCAGCAATTTTCTTAACCCCACACAGCCATTCACTGAGAGAACCTACATTAGAACCCAGCTCAGCCCATTCCAAATCTGGTCCTTCATCCATGGATCTATTATCTACACAATAACATCTTACATGAAAGACCCATACATATTAAGATGCATGGCACTCGATTTATTTACCTCAGAAAGGTGAAGAGATTCAAAAATTCTCATTAGTTAGTAATTTGTGCCAAAGTAAGGAAATAAGTGTGAGCTTTACTTCCTTCTAGGTTATCTGGATATTTCTACTGACTGCATGCAGCTACTGAGGAAAGAAGATCTGAATGTGATTCTTCAAAACATAACATTTGAAGACGTCACTCTCATGAGATTAATTGTAAAAAGAGACATCTCTAACACATATTGCTTATGCATTGCAAATTAGGTGAGCTCTTTCTTTACCATTTCATTGTAAAAACACTAGAGTTGCTGAGAAACACAGGATGAGTTTTCCTTTGTGTCTGTGTTAAGAAAGCAAGTGGGGCCAGTGGCTGGTGTCACTGGTCTCTCTTGAGAGCAGGAGTACATGAACACACACAGAAGGAACACTCTTCCTTTCAGGACCCCAAAAACATTGAGAAGCAGAGGTTTCTCTGTCTGCACTGTGGCTGCTATCATCCTCACACACAACCTTTGTGCCCCAGCCTGAATCAACACTGACCTAGAAGGTGCAATGGGCAATGAAAGCCTCAGCTCCTCTGCTATGATTTCTTCTACTCTTCAATCTTTCCTTTTGGAATGCTTCCATAAGAGCTATTAACTTTCATTATAAGTGACACTCCTCTCTCACAAGAGAACAACAACTTGTAAATGTTGGCACATCCCCAACAATCCTGTTAGTTTAAGAATGGCTCCACCAGACCTAAGATCTAGTAGCCAAATTCATTGCAGCAAACCAGGAAAGGCTTGTGAGGGCTTGGCTTTATGAAGGTGTTGGACTTTATTCTACGAGTAATGGACATAGGCTACCTAAGAATGCCTGCACAGGCTCCAAAGTTTGCTTAATATTCTGTTAGCACCAGCAAAAATGACTGAGGAGCATTTTCGAAACTATTATTTCCAAGGTTAAGGTTTCCAGGGTGGTACAATTTGTAATCAGCTGTGTGTGGCTTAAGAACAGGTTGATATGTGAGTGGCATTAGAAGCAGAGATATGTCAACTGAACTCATTACTTGCTTTTTCTACTTCCCTTTTATTTCTCTGATTCTTCCTCTCTTTTAATCTCTTTGTTCTTCCCCCTTCTCTCTCCCTCTCTCTCTTTTCCTTTTTATTTTTGTTTTGTCTCTGATTACCTTCATAATCAAAGACCATTGCTCATCTATTTCTCTTTCCTTTCTGGACAGTCCTTGTGCCCTCTTACTACTTACACAGAATAAATCTATAGCTTATTTAGACCAGGAATTTTAGGATATGCATGTTGTCCAGTATGCAAGTGTATCCTTGGGAAGCACTGACTCCATACCCATTTCCAGAGCCTGGATACAGACCCTCCATCCAGATATACCAACCATTATTGATGCAGATATTGATACAGGTTGACAGCAATTTACCAGAAGTTTTGGCTCTGTATAATTTGAGTTGACTGTACACAACTCTGAAAACTATTGGAAACAGAAATTTCTATATACATTACAGGTTTAAAAGAAAGCCAAGACTTTATGAGGGAATGCTCTGCATTAAAGGAGCTTTCAGAGATGCTGAAGAAAGGCTTTTGTCTCAAATTTCTAGGAAGAAGTTAGGGATTTTTTAATATGAGTAATTTTTTATAAATTTTGTATTCTGCAGCACTAAAAATCCCAAATGACTATGAACATCTAAAGCTTTTAGTCAAGACAGAGATGTGGAGAAAGGCAAAAAATACATGCCCAGAGCCACAAACACACAGACTTTGGGAAATTCATATATAGCCTAAGCCATAGCATTAAAAAATCCATACCAGATCAGCTTATATAGTGTCAATAAAACTAAAACACATCAAGATTTATTCTTAAAAGCACTCAGGGAGAAAATGCTAGTATCTGATATTACATTCTTCAGTTACCCTGATATATTTGATATTCATATCAATGAAATAAAACTACATACAGGGAGAATGGAAGTAAATATAGACTAACATAATGCTGGCTGTTGATTCTGTTTAACAGCTGTAAGTAAGGCCACATATGGTTGTTAAAGTTTAAAAGGATTTTAAAATTAGAAGTAGTGTTTCTGAGCCCAGTGCTGAAAAACCCTGACATTTGCAGTGCTGGGAGCAGGCTGTGAGAGGGATTTCTATCCTGGTTTCCCACCCAGAAGAATATATTTACTGTTCAAACATTTTGAGGCAGGCACCCATGGAAATCAACGGGAACTCTGCCATTGGTTTTAATGGGAGCAGAATCTGTCCCTGTGTGTAAATACAGAGCAATATTTTTTTTCCTCTGCCTGTTAAAAACCACCATCACAACTGGATGGAACCTGGTTTTAAACACTCAGACATGGGCCTCTTTACCACAGGAGTCTCCAACGATGTCCATCCTTAACACCACACCAGCTGCCAGCTGAAGGCTCTGAAATGCTGATTTTAATCAAAATCTTTCCTTTCAAATCTAGCTTACAGTTTACTCATAGAGCAAAAGTGCTTCTCAGCACTGGAATTTTCAGGATGCGATGCTGAGCCAAATACTGCAGGCACAGCTTGCTCATAAGACAGCAATCTTGTGGCCCACCTTGGAGGCTGTAATAGGGCTACTGTACTCAGCCTCCCACCCTTGGTGAAGCCCACTAATAACATCTGTTTTATAGCATTCACTCCTGCAACCTGCTAGTTCCTTGGCTCTCCTGCTGTCATAGAGAGGATGTGCTTTACTATGCTGCAGGTCTGGTGGAAAGTTGTCAGACTTCAAGCAAAAGTAAAAGCAGCCAGTGCTGAATAAATGACTTGAAATACTTTCTCCAGGGACCCCTTCCAGGTCCCAGATAGGCAGATTTGGCCAGTGTTTGTAGACAGTCTTGCTCAGAGGCAAATTAAAAATCAAAATACAGACACCATTTGAAAAACATCGAAAGCTAGACTCAAACATCCACCATGTATTAAGACATTCTTATATAAAAATAACCACAAGGTTGCAAATTCATACTTTCCTACTTGGTGAGACCAACTGCAACCAGGAATAAACCTGGAAATGTGTGGGGCAGACTGCGGTACTGCCTTCAGAGAAAGCATAAAACTGGAAGTGGAAAACTGGAGCGAGAAAAACAGGACACTGTGAACTGGGCATTGAATCAAGCAGTGGGTGGCACACAGGGTAAGACCCTCACCTGTACCAGAGCTGCCCGTGGAAGCTGCCCCACTCAAGTCAGTGGGAGGAAAGCAGGACACTCACTGAGTAAATACTAAAGTTTTAACTGAGCAAGTCCATGGTATCCTCAATACCTCCTGCACAACTCCAACTAAGCTCCTTCCTCACACACTCACTGGCTCTGCTGTGACTGAAGCCCCCACTGCAGCTTAGGAATCTGGAATCTGAACGAGCCCTTGGTACCATGACAGCAGCAACCCATCCTGCTCCTGCTGTGTGGAGGTGAGAAATGGGAGGGGACATTTTGCCAGCAGACTGGCAGGATCCTGTGACTTGAGTCAGGACCAGATGCAAGGTAGGGCTTTGCCACCCAGTTCAAACCAGGAGGGTGAAGATCTCCAACTGCTGTGTTGTGATCATGGAATCACAGAATGGCCTGAGTTGGAAGAGACTGTTAAAGATCAACAAGTTCCAAACCCCCTGCATGGGCAGGGACACCTCCCACCAGACCAGGTTGCTCCAAGCCCCATCCAGCCTGGGCTTGAACACTTCTAGGGTTGGTGCACCCACAGCTTCTCTGGGCAACCTGTGCCAGTGCCTCAGCACAGTAAAGAATTTCTTCCTTATGTCAATCTAAATCTACCATCTTTCAATTTGAAGCAATTCCCCCCTGCCCTGTCACTGCACACCCACATAGAAAGTCTCTCTCCAGCTTTTTTGCAGACCCCCTTTAGATACTGAATGGAGAGTCGTTAGCAAATGTCAGCTCTTTTATTTTGTTATTGGTTTTTTTGTACACCCAGAGCACTAAGAGAGCCTTCCCTCCAGCAGCCAGGCTTGACTGCATGAATGACACACAGCTGAGGAGACAGGGCACCACAGAATGAGAATAAAAGCATGGTAAAGTGGGAAAAGGGGCAAGGTGAAAAACGTCAAGGCAGTTTTGCTGCCAGACTTTATCTCAGAGAGCTACAACCACAGACAAAACTAGCTAGTCCCCTTACAAATCAGCAGCCCTTTCACATGCCCCTTTTTCCTGGCAGTCTCTTTTTAAGATTCCCTGACCAGGTTTCTAGCTATGGCTATGTAAGTGATTTACCAGCACAACCAAGTGGGTAGTGCACTGTGACCCAGAGGCAAGAACACATGAGAAGTGAGAGCCACAAGGCAGGATTGCCACCAAACTCTTCACACTGTCAGACCACAGGCTGTGGTCATGCAGAGATGATTTTGGCAGCAATGCTGTCTTCTGCAGAGCACACTCTTGAGCACCCAGTCATGCCCAACATGACACCCTTTCTTGTGCTGGCAGCCTGGTATTTTCCAAATCTGAGCTGATTCATGACCTGTGAGAATGGTGGCAGTCAGGGATGACTTTGGAGCAACCATGCAATCCTTCCTGCAGGAGCATGTTTAGAGCTATCACTTCCCATAACACACAAACAGTAAATTCAGCATATACCTCCATGAAATTCCTTTTGTATCCATCATCCTGCTCTCCTTCTCTACAGCAGGATCATGAATCACAAGTCATCTCTCTTCTCACAAACCAAATTATCACTGCAAATTTTGGGAGACCCAGAAATTGATAATTCTGCCTTTTCATGTTATTCCTGTTGCTATATGTCACTCCTCTTGCTATATGGGACAGCCAGAATCATTCTGAAAGCTACAGGGCCCTTATAAACACCACTTATGGCAGTATCACTGTCTTGATGCTGACTGTGGTTTGGGCATAGCTTGGTCATCAGTTAACCATTGCAAATTCATGCCACAATGGAAACAGAACAATCTGCCACTAGAACTGGCTGACTGGGGATACCATTCATTTTGTCTGCACTGTTCTCAGGATTTTTTGTCTGCTGGTCAATCTTCTTGTGTGTGTACTACTGTCCCAAAGATATGGAAGCAGCAAACCAGAAAGAAGCCATTAAAATGAAGTCTATGCTTACATCTGTCTTAACAGAATCTCTCTAAAACACTTTATACCTCAAGGCTAAAATCTTCACTAGGTTATTGCAGGATGTGCTGTTTGTACAGTTATTGTAAATGCTCTGGTTTTATTTGGATTTGGGAAGAATTTGAAATGTGGATGGTGAGAAAAAAAATCCCCCAAGCAGTAAGGTGTAAGCAAAATTTGGGGTACATTTCCAAAATTGATATTTCACACAATCTTCAGTCAACTCAGTGAGACTAAAACTGAAGTTTAACACAATCTTCAGTCAACTCAGTGAGACAATATTTGCCTGCTTCAAAATGTTTGCTTACACACCAAAAGCTAAATTCTGACACCCACATCACAGCTTCACTACAATGTAGTGGTGGCAGGAGATGTTCACAGCAACTGATTTTAATTATTGTCTTCAAGAGGAAACAGTGAAAACATGAATTAGGAGGCAAGAGGAAGAAGTCACCTGGAATTAACCACATTTTCCAGTTGTTTAAGCACCACAGACCTTTCTAAGGCAGGCAAGCCCTTTGAGCTGTTTAAGAGCCCAAATTTCTACTTTAAAAAAATTACATCAATTTTGGTTCATTTATATTCATTAGGCATTGATAGTGCTCTTCAAGCTGTATCAGAGTGGGTTTGTGTGGGGTAAGTTAAAAGTGAATTTCTGTAACCATCAGGGAAGGAAAGAAAAAATCTCTTTCAAATTTGAAGTAAGAAAGTGAAGACACTTCTCCTGTGCTTCTCCAGTTAATTAGACATCAAATATAAAAAACTTATAAATTCACAAGTTTTCTATGGCTCTACACCCCATGAAGGATGGATTTAATGACTTCTTAATGATCTGCATACTCTGTCCCAAACAAACTTGCAATTCCAAATGTGGTTTTGACACAAACTCCCATTCATCAAATGCTATAAAAATGTCATACTTTGCATTGTTTAAGAATAATTCCACAAGTAAACTCATACACCTTGGATAAACCAAAGTCCAAGTGGTGGTATTTTTATCTTTCATGAAAGTTTTTCTAAATTTGAAAAAAAAACCACCAAAGCTTCTCATGCCCTTTAATGCATAGAAGAGCCTGAGTGCACTGGAAGATGTAAGGAAAATTTCTAAACATGCTCATTCACAGGCAAAATTTCTTCAAAGGTTCCACAGAAAAGTCTGTCTTCAAGAAACTGATAGGACTTTATGTCAGCTCAGGTATACCTTTAATATTGAAAAAAAGCTGCCAATGTTTATTATTTCACATCCAATTTGTTGTCATAAACAGTTCAAAAGAGAGTGATTAGTGTCACATTAAAGAGGCTCTGCCAGCAAGGGAACACTGAGCATCAGAGATGCCAGAGCTGGAATTTTTTTGCTTTTGGCCTGTTGGGAATGCTTTCAAATCGTGCAGCATCAGACAGAAGTAGTGCTGGAGGCAAAAGCAGAATAAACTGCAAAGTTAAACAGTGTGGCCATGTGTATGTGTGTTATTTATTGGGTCTTCCTGCAGTGTTGTTATTGCAAGCCTATAATGACATCATGATAAAACTGCAGGCAAACCCATCGTATTTTTGTAAGGGATCTCTAGTCTCTGGGATATTTTGACTAGAGGAGAAAGCAAAGTCAATCTCCCAGCTTCCCCAGCTAACAAGAACTGACCTTGTCTGAATATCCTTGGAAGGCTGAGCAGTACAGCAATAAATGTGTTTCATGCAATATGTGTATCTTGATTTGAGGAAAATCAGTTCTAGCTTGACACACACAAGGTGAAATGGAAGTGTAGGACAGGGAGGAGACATACAGCCAAACCCAGTACAGAGCCACAACAGTGCAAACACAAATGCCCAAAATGCCAACAACATATTGCCCTGGGAACGTGGGATTTGAGAGTCCAGATCACACACTGTTCAGCAAATCTGGCCCTTCCAATCCCACTGGTGTGTTTTAATGCAGTCAGCTCTCTCCTTAAACAGGGAATTATTACTATTCCTGATGAAAAGCCTAAGAAAAGAGATTTCCATCATGATCAAGGGGTGCATAAAAATACAATTCTAATAAACCTCCACTCATTGAAGCTTTGTAGTTCATACAAATAACCTTTTTACAGGGTTAAAGCCATGTATTTATTCTAGATAACAGATGCACTGCTGTTGCAAAAGCAGGTTGTGCACTTGGTATAGAATTTCATAGAGCAACACCTAGCAACATCTTCTTCCCCCAGTCGTGGGGAAGTTTGCATCTGTGTTGGAATAGGTTAGATAGCCACTTAAATATTTACTGAAGGAAATATATTATATGGTAAATGTTTATAGAATGCCTGGTATGCTTCCCTAAAGCAGTGAACTAAAACTGTGGAATAAGTGTATTGGGTTTTTTACTTGTGGAAATGTTCTTAAACAATGCAAAATATGACATTTTTATAGCATTTGACAAATGGGAGTTTGTGTCAAAACCACATTTGGAATTGCAAGTTTGTTTGGGACAGAGTATGCAGATCATTAAGAAGTCATTAAATCCATCCTACCTAGGGTGTAGGGCCATAGAAAACTCGTGAATTTATAAGTTTTTGTATTTCAAATGATAAGATTATTTTAAATCTGCGTTTTTATGTGCTGGAAGTGTTAAATTTGTAATTAGACACTCAAAATCAGCTCAAGTGAGAAGAACCATCTGGAAACTAGTCTCTTTAAGATTAAACTTCCCTTAAAGTTGAAAGAAAAGCTTTGCAGAGATACTAGTGTAAGGAAGATTTTTGGAGCAAGGGCCTGGATGAACATGTGCACAGACTCATTTATACACACACACAGACCAAAAGCAGTGGAACCATGACCTTCCTAGAGATTCTCACCAGGACAGCTGAAGGACTGACACAAAGGGTACCCTGGTGCCATGGCTGAGCAAAGCTGGTTCAAATACTTGCAGAAAAGGGAGTTTTCACTCCTAATTTCACTGGGCTGCTCCCACAGAGGCAGATTCATTCCTATCTGAGCCTGCTGAGAAACATTTCTTCATACCAAAAAAACCCTCTGAACACTATGCAACCCATTTGACCCAGAATAGATTAAACTGTCAACTTCCTGGGGCAAGTCCACTGTGAAACACAGGGTTATAGGAAAGTAAATACATCTCTGCCTCCCCTCTCCAGCCACCTCTTACTGCATTAAAAATCCACTCTGTGGTGCAAATCAGTAGGATTCAGCCTGAGACCTCTACTCTGGGTACTCCCCACTGGCTCCTTATTCATATAACTCAGCTGCAAACCATGGAGACCTGGGAAGTGACTTTTCCGAGGTCACCAGAAAAGTAATCCTCAATATTCTACAACCCTGCCAGGTCTTTGTAGCAAACTAGCAGCTAAATAATTTTCACAGTTGTTGACCATTCTGGAATTCCATCAGCATCACAACACCATATGAAAACTGGCATTTGTTTGGCAGATTAGGGTCAAAAATTAATAGATTATTCCTTCCAACAGCATGGCAGTTTTAAGTGAATAATGTAAAAGACACTGTAAAAACTTTGGGTGTTAAATATTCCCTAACAGCTACTGCTGTCAGAAAATAATGGACAGAGAGATGTGTGAGGCTGCTCCCTCTTCCCAAAATCATCTACAACATGCAAAGGATTTCCTGATCACAGGAAACAGAAGAAATGGGAGAGGAAATGGAAGGCTGCAAAAGGAGAAGACATCTCTCAGTATTGGATACAACAAATTTTGGCTTAAAGGAAGTACAAAAGTGGGTGGATGTTAGACAGACTCCTCCACATAGACAGTATTCATCCAAAACCAAAAGTCTTATTAGCACTTTGTTGTACAGACATAGACCCTTTATTTCCAGGTACTTCTGTTACTCTCTCTCTCTCTTCTTTGAACATGCACTTCCTCTCTGTTGCTTAGCTAAATGCTTAAGTAAATCCATGCTGAGTGGTTTTCCTGCGTCACACTATTCCTGTTTGCTGAACACTGTTCAATAGCTATTCATGGACAGTTCAAATAATACATATTTTGCAATCTCATATCTGCAATGCATTGCACAAAAGCTGTAGAGGTTTGAACTGGAAGAACTGCACTTCCACATTATGACAAGTGTCTCACTATATCTGCCCAGATAACATGGTTGGAGGGAAACCAACCCAATTTAATTTGTTCCATTGAGTGAGCAGTGCTTTAAAGGTTGCAAAGCATTCAAGAGAGGGAGATACAGAAAGTTGCTTAGTAAATTTACAGAAACAACTCAGAGTGATTGACTACAACTTCTAGCTGCCTAATTAGAAACACTTCAGAAAGAACTTCAGCACTGAACTTTTGAAGCATTAGAGTCCTTTCTGAAGTACCTGAAATTTAATGCCCCAATGCTTGAGGCACTGCAGACCATGCTGAAAAACCTTTGACCCTTTTTCCTACGTCTGTGTCTGTATTTACTGAGTTGCCTTTGCTGCACACATCTCTGAACACTGAAATGACAGTGGATCCTGTACCTCAATTCACTTTTTCATTGCACCAGAACATTTTCTTGACCATTGTATTAATTCTCTTTTAAAGCACAAGTGCATTTGAATCCTGACAAAAAGACAGGTATGTTTTAATGGTCTGTGCTCACTTCAGAGGGTAGAATTTAAATCCCAAATTTTCTGCCTCTGAAGAAAAATCTTGAACTTCTGTTAAGACCTCCCACAGAAAGCAGGAAAGAATTAATGGACTGCTGAGTTCCTAATATGTCCCACCCTGCAGCACCTGAAGGAAGTAGGTGTTAGACTGGCAGGGAAGAACTTGACAGGTTGAGTATCCAGCTATTTATGGTGACTGCCAAGGGAGACTGTTCCCAAGTAAAGCCTACCTTTGGCAAAGAAGGCCTGGCAGAAAGAGTGATTTTTCTGGCTGGCAGTGACTTAGGGGTCTCTGATACCAGGTGGGATGGAAGTGTTTCCTTTTGTTACTTCTATTGACCATTGGAGGGGTGAGGAAACCTCTGAGTGCTGAGCCCAGAAGGGGTGAACGAGTTTATGTTCATGTATGTTTACTTTGGATTTCAGAGGCCACATAGAGAGTGGAACTTTTTATGCAATGCACCTGGCAGAAGAAGATCTCTCTGATTTGAGGGTGTTGGAGGGTGGATGGATCAAGAAAAATTCAGAAGGAACCAATTTCAGAGTTGCTATTAAATTATGCTGCTTGGAAAGGAGATGTTGTAGGGGAATTATGGCCAAACAGGTCGACTATCACTTCTCAAAATGATAGTCAGTCTTTACAGCTAGTCTTGAACTGCTGGTTCAACACACTCTGACCAACTGCCCTAATGAAACCATCGTGCCAGCAGAGCCCATGCCCAGTTCCTCATAGACAGGTACAATTATTCCAGGTTGTTGGACAGAGTCACTCTTGTTTCATGAACTGTTTAACAAATACTCAGAGGACACAGCAAGAACAATATTCATTTGAATATTCTAGTAGCTAAAACAGACTTAAAGAAAAAACAAGGGAATTAATACATAGGAGATGCAAGCTTGAACACCCTGATTTGGGCATGTAGACAGCTTGGGGCAAATATAATTTTTTTAACAAAAAACCAGCTTAATTATCCCTAATAAGGCCTCACAATTATCTTTTTTTTTCTGTTTAAACAAATTACAAAAATCAGAGAGAAGGGACTGTGTTTACTGGGAGGTTTGCCAAAAGATAGGAGATTTGGGGTTAAGTTTATCCTCTTCCTCAAGGCTTTCAAATCACTCTTTGGGACACACCCTTATCTTTCCTATGAAGGTGTAGCCCTGAGGTGCTTTGCTCTCAAAAAGTTTCACCTTGCATGGAATATCAGCCAAAGTTCCAATCCTCATACAAATAAATCGTTTGTATTTGTATATATTGACAGTGTAAAACAGGAATGATGCCTGTCTGTCCACATGACCATACCTCAGGTTATTTTTTTGGGTATGGCATTGTTATAGCATGTGAAAGAAGGATCTAAATGCCTACATAAAAGATGCTGGGTGGTTTTTTTTAGGGGATATTGTGCAAACGAAACAAAGAAACAAAGAAAAGTCTCATAGCACCAGGATCTAAAGCAAAACATTGCAACCTCACCCACCACATTTGTTGGTACAAGGAAACACAGACTAGGACACACAAAAATACTTTGCTGTTCAGACTTATGAAGTATCAGTAATGTTTTCTCAGTAACCCTCCAACAGCAAAATTGCAGAGATGTTCATCTTCTACCCAGATATGCTCAGGAAAACATCATTCTCTTGACTATTTTAGAGCCAGTACATTTGAAAGACTTGTGTTAATAAGAGATGGACAACTTCACATTGAAATTTCAAAGCCACAGAAGGGGCACATCAGAGATCATCCTACAATGAGGTTCTCCACATCTGTGCCTCTTCTTTCATCAGAAAGTTGTACACCTAACATCCCTTCAGATTCTTGCAGAATTATCTAATTCACTGAAATAATGTGCCTAATTCAAAGCTGACTCTTTTTATTAACATCAAAAGCTTTGGATCAGGCCCTAGTACCAAAAAAAAAAAAAAATTAAGAAAAAAAAAAGTCTTTCTACAAGCCTATTGTGCATTTGCTATCAGGTACACAATAGGGCTTCTGTGACTCCTCTCCCTGCCTCACCTATCATTATACACACGTTAGCAGAGAACATGTCATTAAAAGTCATAAATGTCAGTCAGAAAGTCATCCAGAAAAGCTGCAGGAAGGTTTCCTGGTCTGCCAAGTAGCAGTTCTGATAAGGGATCACCTGCCCAAGCATTGCATTCCTACCTCACCACTAACATTTTCTTCCAAAGGCACAGATGCCTTGCCACAAATTATTGTGGCTGGAAGGGTTTGAGTTGCAGTAGAAAAGATGGGAAGAGGGGAAAAAGGAGTTGTTATTTTCAAACCATTAAACACCTCTGCCTGCTTCTGCATTTGAAAACTGCTTATGCCTGGAGGTTAGAGAATGGTTATCCCTAAGCATCTGTTTTCTGATTTTATCTCCACTCCTACCACCCAAAATCATGTTTTTATGGGCTTTAGGGCAGTTATCATCAATCAATAATTTACAACTGCAAAATACACATTCTCAAATGACACAGCTCTGGTTTTCACAGTAAATCAAGGCCCTACCTGTAAGAAGGCAAAGTTTTCCTTACAACCAACTAAAAAAGGCATACAGGGTGATACCAGGCATATATAATAGCCCTAGCAGAAAAATAAACTGTAATAACAATAGCCAAAGATGAAAGCAGAGCCCTTGCAACATCACCTCCCAAATCACTCTCTGATTACAAGTGATGTAACCTCAGTGAACGGTGTAAAACTTGAAATTAGTAAATTGCTAAAAATTAAATTAGTACATCTGCAAATTAGTCTAAGCTCCAAAGGAAACTAAAAAATATCATTTGAGGATAATATCATGATCAGGGCAAATACAGGGCAGCACGAGAGCAGCATGTTGGCAGAAAAATGGCAGAGCTGTGGCTGGGTAAACTCATCACTGGAAAAAGATAGTGAGTAAAATATTTTTATTTCTGGAAATTATTTATAAAGGGTATCTTATCGCACGACACACCCTTTAATACATCTGGAAAGTATCACAGAGTGGAAACTCAATATTAGAGCAAACAATCATAAATTTCAACTGAAAAAAGGAGTGAGGGAAGGAAGATTCAGAGTTTGAATGCAGTGCTCAATCTTAAATAATGGTGTAGGTATCAACAAACAGGAAATACCTTTGCTCAGGTGCTGAATGTCTCTTTTCCTGAAGCATTTATGAGTTGAAGATGTGCAGCACATTATAGAACTGGATACTCTTAAAATGGACCCTGTCTAATCTGCCTTCTACTAGAAAAATACAGTAACTGCAGTGATTCCTCTTCTGAGACAATTTCAGAAACAAAACATGTTTCACTCTTCTAACTGCAATAAAGAAACTGAAACTTGGTTTAGAAAATACTAATATTCATAGGACATAGCAACATATTTTTACTAGCAATGTCAATGCATTTAGGAAAAAAATCCACATACCATGGCAATTTTAAATCTGTGAATGTGTGCACTCAAACCCTTCCAGCCACAATAATTTGTGGCAAGGCATCTGTGCCTTTGGAAGAAAATGTTAGTGGTGAGGTAGGAATGCAATGCTTGGGCAGGTGATCCCTTATCAGAACTGCTACTTGGCAGCCCAGGAAACCTTCCTGCAGCTTTTCTGGATGACTCTCTGATTGACATTCATAACTCTTTTAATAATAATTGTGAAAAACTTCTTTCACAAAATTCAGACTGCTTTTCCAAATTCCACTCTCCTTTGGAGGAAAAAACCACCACCTAGATACAACACTAAACTAGGCTCTAAATTGATTAGATAAAAAACACACTCTGAGAATGATCAGTGTTAATGTTTTAGAGAAAAGGCTTCAAACACTATGTCTTAGAGCATCTGTTCTGGTTTCCCAGTCTTACTGTGGGGATGGGGAGACACCCTTTGGTCACTGCTGTAAGTGCAAAATCAATACATCACCAAAAAAAACCGCACATTTCTGCCCTGAGCTGGGTTTGTGTAACCACCTAGCAATTCACTGCTCTTCCTGACAGATATTCCAAGCGTCGTCTCTGGTTTAACACAGTTTTACAAAATATATCTTACCTCACTGGGATGATAGGGATGAGTAATTTCTGCTTGTGTGGGGCTTCCAGCATTTTACATGCTAAATATTGCCATTACACTCTGTGCCTTCCATTCTCCATCACATTGCTGCTGCAAATCAGTTGCCACAAACTCAATGTCTGTAGCATCATTTCTGCCTAAAATGAGGATTAAATGAAAGAAAACATTTGTAGCTTTGTAGACTTAACCATACCATAGAACCACAGAATTTTAAGGGTTGGAATGGACCTTACAGATCATCTAGTCCTATCACCCTGCTATGGGCAGGGATACCTCTCCCCAGACCACGTTGCTCAAGGCTGGTGCATTGACCAGGAATTTCTCCTCCAAGAGCCTGAAACTGAATTACAAATTCCTTTGCTTTTTCTTCCTGGTGATTGACAGTCATAGATGAGTTTGGAAAGCAGAGGAACAAATAGAAAAGACAAACAAATTGTCACCACATGATTTCATCAAAATGGGCTGGACACCAATGTAGAAAGGTAAAATCCTCAAAGAATGGAAAACACAGATATTAAGCCCAAGAAAGGTCAGGTGACAGGGCAGAAAGGGAAACCTATGGAAATCAGCCAGGGAGATTAAAAGTTAAGCCCCACACAACTCTTATTTCATATCAAATACCACAAACCATTCCTGGAAAGGAAGAAACTTTTATGCTGTCTCTTAGCCTTGATATGAGCAACTTTCTTAAATGCTTCTCTATTTTATGAGAAGGGACTAAGTTCCCAGAGTTTTCCATTTACTCCTCCCTCAGGACTCTGGAGGCTTTTGTTCTCTCTTTCAGCTTGGGAACATCCTCTACCCTAGTCACTACCTGCCTACCCTTTTGCTGGTCAATATCAAGGGGATTTGGTCCATAAGACAAAGATAAATTGTGGAAATCTAAGCACTGGATAATCCAGACACAGCAGGAAAGCAGCAGTTTTGAATTTGGATACAGGCTTGAGAACACTAGGACTAGGAAACTTAGATGAATTACAGGCTATTGGGTGACAAAAAAAAAAAAAGACTGGAAATAGCCATTCAAAATACAGGTAATTATCAGAGATCACAGTGAGATTACGAGTTGCCTTCTGTCCTGCCACTTATCATGAAGCAGTTTGAATATCCAAAAAGATAGTTATGATAATGAGATGCTCAAGATGTCTTTCAAACACTATCAACTACTACACCAGACAAACTGTGCTGCCACAAGAGGAACATTCCTACTCACATGCTACATTTGGAGATGAAGATGGAAGATAATGGAATGATCTCTCCAAGCCCACAGGGTAAGTTAGAAGCAACATCAGGCCAACACAGGAATTTCCAACTGATCAGAGTGCCAAGCCTCTTGGTCTACTCCTTGAATTGAGAGCCTTTTTCCTCCCATCACCAGAGAAAGGAGAGCACACTGAACCATTGAACAACATTTCCATTGGCTAAAAAGCAGTTTTTTAATTATTGTGTGTCAGTGCCTCTCAAACAGTTTTCCTTGCCCCAGAAACTGCCCAGCAGGGCCCGATGTGAAATACAGTGAGAGAGAGATAGAAAGATGACAGTGATAGAAAGAAAATGAAAAGGAAATGAGACAGTTATTACAGTGTTTGCTTTTTTCCTGAGGTATGAGGGCCACACACATTGCATACTTCTCTATAATTAATTTTATTTATAAAAAAGTATTTATTTCCCCCTGTAGCAATGCCGTGCCTTTAGATTACTACAGTCTGGAGTTACAGCTAAAGCCACCACCAGTTTTGATTTGTGATTGCAAGTACTGTTAGATGGTATTTGCACAATGGACTGACAAAAGGGTTTGACTGTATTTATAGCCAGAGACATCTTTGTCTTCTGCATTTGAGTAGGTTTTCTGGCTTTTTAAGGCATTCACTTGATCACTGGAAGTTGGAACCAACACATAGGTGGAAAGGCCTCTTCTGAAAAAGAAGAATCACACCTAAAAGATGATGTCATAGTTCTTGGAATTATGACTGCACTAGGAAATTAATGGATTTTAAAGGATTTGATTAGCTATACCACATGGCAAATCTGGAAGTAATAAGTTTTCTTGGTTAATTTGCTAGGAAAGAGAATATCACAACTTAGATGTGATGCCCTCCACCAGTATTGGTCACAGTTGACTTACAGATGATTGTAGGGTACTGGATCTGGAACTGAAAAGAAATGAAGGAAAGCAAGTAACAAAATGTGACAGATAACTGATCACCAGACAATGGCACACTGCTTGTATTTATTTTAAAACACTTCTGAAAGAAGAATCTTATTAAAGTCACCTTATTTCTCCATTGCAGAACAATTGTTTGGTCTGATACTGCTGTCAAAGCACATCAGCTGCTCAATGCATTATTTTCAAAGGAAATAACACTAACACATCCATATGGACTTAGCTAATTAAAGTCCTGCATACAGCTGAATGGCAGGCACTCGTTTGAGCTGAAGCACAACATTTTGTTCCACCCAAAAGGTAAATCTTAGACATCCAAAATACCTTGTGTCATGTTTACTTCAATCTTAAAAATGTTCAAACACAAATGCCCTCATTCTGGGCAAATTTCCTGGAATTTTTTGTTTGGGTTGTTATGGGTGATCAAGTGCCCCAGAATTAATGTATGAGTGGAGATTGGCAAGGCACTGTAACATTGATAGTTCTCTCTGCCAGCACTGATTTAATTCAAAACCATGGAAATGCAGGAGTTAAAAAGGACCTTGAGGGAACCATTGCTGCCTCCTCCTCCTCTGCACAACAGGCACCTATCTTCAAAAGAAGATTCAGATTCCTGAATTCCAACAAAGAAACAAAAAAGATATTTTCACATATAAGGAACATATTCAGGTGCATTAAATCTCATCTCACCACGTGGAGAAACAGCTGGAGCAGAACCAGCATCCCTGCAATGTGTTCAGCACATCTAACCTGCTTAGCTCTTCCCACAGTGACCCAGACCTTTTCTTGTCGTGAGGACACAACTTCCATACCTGGGCAGATGCCTTCAGAAGATGCTTAAGCACTTGTCAGCTACCAAAAAAAAAAAAGGGGGCCAATCATGAGTGCAATTCTCTCAGGCAAAAGGCAGGAACTGGGAGAAGTTCCCAGGGTATCTATTCCTGAATCCCCAGGGATGCTGGTTCTGCTCTTTTTTACCTCTATCTTAACGGTAGGAATAAATGCTACCAGTTTCCATTAAAGGAGTATCCACTGTCCAAGCAGCAATTTTAAGCCTGTAGGCAATTCCTTCTAGTCCCTGGCAAAGCATTTCATTGCAAACAACTCAGAGGAAGTTCTGACTTCTTGATGGGACCCCAATTCCCAGCACCTTTGGCAATCCCACTTGTTACCATAGAAGAGATATAGATGTGATAATATCAACAACTTCAAACACTGTGCATTTGACAGAACATAGTTTGAGTAAAAACTGTATTTTAAAAGAAATAACTCCCATTGTGATTTTGATTATACTTATTCTTTACTTGATTGAATGATTTCCACTTTTAAAATGTACACTTCCTGCTCATCTTCTACACTGCCTATTAAGATGGACAATACAACTAGACTGATCAGTTTTGCATTTAGAATTCCTGTATCAGTTACCAACACAATAATTTCATGTTTAAATTGCAAACAACACCTGGTGAAATTTTAATCCAAACCAATAATATTTTTTAATTGTAATCTTAAAATTTTTTCTGGAAGAATTTCTCTTAATATTGGATTTTGCAACTTTTTCAAAGAGCAGAATCAGTATTTTATGCCCACATTACACAACCATGTTACATCCTGAAAACAGAATTATTCACAGGGAGCAATATTTCTTCCAAGCTGTTTCTGGAAGAATTTATCTTAATATTGGATTTTGCAACTTTTTCAAAGAGCAGAATCAGTATTTTATGCCCACATTACACAACCATGTTACATCCTGAAAACAGAATTATTCACAGGGAGCAATATTTCTTCCAAGAATGATTAATGAACTGAAAAGAAAAACCTGAAACTGTTACAATTTTCGCACATCAGGCAAATACATAGAACAGATCAGTATGTTTTGTCCAAAGGCTGGAAAACGTCCCAGTGACTCCCAACTGTCTGTAAATATATTATACTTCAGAAAACCACGGTGCTCCAAGCTTGTAGATAGAGTAATATTCCTATTCAATATATAGACTCCATCGTTGTGGAGAGTGCAAGTCAAGTTAAGACCGGATTTTGATGAGTTCTCATTGAGGTAGAGCCATTCTTTGGTAGCAATGTTGTAAGACTGCACAGTCAACACGTCCTCACTCTGGCTGGATCTTTGGTTTGGTCCAAGTTCAAGAATACAACCCCCTACCAGATATATAGTCTCTTCAACAGAGAGCATCTGCTGCTTGCGAACATGGACATCACAAAGTTCAAAGTTGGTCCAGGAATCAGAAGTGGGACAGTACTGCAAAATGTTCATATTCCTGTCTGAAACAGAGAGGAGACATTTCCAAATCAATAATTATAACAGAGGTGTGCTGGTTTGAGCTGGAGTAGAGTAACCTTTCTTCATAGAGGCTAGTATGGGGCTATGTTTGGGTTTTGTGCTGAACACAGAGTTGATAATGCAGAGATGTTTTTGTTATTGCTGAGCAGAGCTCACACAGAG
>NW_008681999.1:81048-93793 GCF_000695815.1 Acanthisitta chloris
TGCATGGGAGACTGGGAGGAGACACAGCTGGGACAGGTGACCCAAACTGACCAAAGGGATATTCCATACCATAGGACATCATGCTCAGTATATAAGGTGGGAGGAAGAAGGAGGAAGGGGAACATCTGGAGTGATGGTGTTTGTCTTCCCAAGGAACCGTTACGCGTGATGGTTCCTGCTCTCCTGGAGATGCTGAACACCTCCTGTCTTCGGGAAGCAGTGAATTAATTCCTTGTTTTGCTTTGCTTGTGTGTGCAGCTTTTGCTTTCTCTATTAAACTGTCTTTATACCAACCCATGAGTTTTTGTAGCTTTAACCCTTCTAATTCGCTCCCCCATCCCGTTGGTGGGGGAGTGAGTGAGAGGCTGCATTGTGGTTCTTGGCTGCTGCTGGGGTTAAACCACGACAAGAAGGTACTTATGGAAAAAGATTCTTCCTCCCTACAAACTGCATCAGCCTCTACTACAGATCACTAACATATTCCAATGCAAAAGCATGGCAAACCAGGGAAGAAATATCGACCCTTGAGAACTGCAACTCTCTGCCATTGTCAGTAATGCTTGAACATTCTGTTCTTTTGCAGAGGGGAAAAATGATGCTGCTTCTAGCACATGATGTGATGTAAATTGTCTGGGGATGCAGATTTTAGCAGACTAATCCCTACCTTTTAAGTTGTGCTTTTAATTTTGTCTCTGATTTATACGTAAGGTTATTTCACAAAAAGAGAAATGGAGCAATATTCTCCTCTCCAACAGAAGTTACAGATGAACTGAATTATCATGAAGACAGTATGCTTCATTAATGGCTGTCAGGTGATGATTTATCCTCCAAACCTAACTTGCATTTTGTGCCATAAATTGAAGTTTTACGGAATAAAGTTCATAGAGCTGGTTACATTTCAGCAAGTAGCATGGATGACCTAAGGGCACCTTATAAAGAGAGAAACACACATTGTCAAAAATCATCTAAGAACCAAGAACTCTGTACTCTGGCATCAGACAGAGCCTCAGAAAGAAGCTGAGACCATTGCCATCCTTCAGTTATAACTCAATGGGTGCATGTGTTTGCAATACTGCTATTCTACAGAATCGTTACAATACCATCCTGATTTATGGTGCTGTGGAGACCCTGGCTGTGTCCAAGGCTTCTCTAATTATCACAGGATGCACAGGACTCGTGAGCAAGTAAATTCAGTTTAATCTCTAGAGACCTGAGCTTAAATCCAAACTCCAGTGACAAGTGGCAACAGGTTTGCAGGCTCCACGCCGATCTTTTAATAAAACCTGCTCCATATTACAGCTCTATCCTGCATGATGATTTCCAGATAAGCTCCCAAGGGGAAAAGCAGACAGTGACATACTGACAAGTTATGTAAGGGCACAGGTATAAATAGACATAAATATAACTGGATTGCCATGAATGAAGGGCATTAGCAGCATGACTAGGGAGGTGCTGCTCTAGCATTTGCTTGCGCTCATTATTTTCATGAAATTGCTGATCAAAGTTCTATGTATAGATCATAGAATCATAGAATTTTAGAGGTTGGAATGGATGTCACCCAGTCCCAACCTTCTGCCATGGGCAGGGACACTTCTCACCAGAGCAGGTTGCTCAAGGCTTTATCTAGCCTGGGCTTGCACACTGCCAGGGTTGGGGCAGCCACAGCCTCCCTGGGCAACCTGTGCCAGTGTCTCACCAGCCTCACAGGGAAAATTTTTTTCCTAAATTTACCCTCCTTCAATTTGTACCCATTGTCCCTTTTCCTGTCACTGCAGCTCCTAACAAAGAGTCCCTCTCCAGCTTCCCTGGAGGCCTCTTCAGATACTGGAAGGCAATGAGAACCTCATCTACTAACAACATATTCTCTGACTGCAAAAAACCAAAACCACAACAAAACCTACAATACAACACAGGAACATTGTAATGCCTGACATGGAGTTGTTCTTAGGATCTAGGTTCAGAAGTGAGAACTTTGAACAGGAAGGAGGGACTTTATTCAAGGAGTGTCATTATAATTTACAGTGGAAAATTTCAGATCCTACATCTTTTGGTAAGTGCAGCCTCAGGAGAAAGCTCTACACAAATCAAAAAAACAGCCCACAACACCTACTAAAACTGAAGTCTATGCAGAAATAATAAAAATAAAGTAACATATCATAAAAAAACTTATTAATTGCTGCATGTGTTTTATGTAGCAAGCCAGCAAATAAACCTCAGTGTCTCCCAGATCCTGAGGCCTTAACACTCTCTTGACATCTACATAATTTGGAAGGTGAATCACCAGTGTAATTGTGGCAATCCTGGTTTCTAAGTCTGCTAGGTGTCCTAAGCCAAGGTGTCACAGAAAAACTAATTCTAGGCCTTTCTTCAGGAAGTCATTTATAACAAGCACAGGCATTTGTTGTCCTGAACAGTCCTGGATTTAAACATAAGCCTAAGTGTGCTAAGTTATCCATCGCTCACAACTTCATAGTGTTTTACTATCCTGTTTCCACTGTAAATGGCTTTTAGGAAAAGACCTAGGAAAAGTCAGAGGCCTGAAGGACAACAGCAATCCCTTGAGGTGTGGAAGAAGGAAAGGTAACTCACTGACTATCCTCCTTCAAGTGAAGCCACAGGTAGTAAGTACCGAATAAGGAGCTTGAGAAGGGGCAGCAATCCTGAGTACACACACTTTGTTAGTGGATTTCAAGGGATAGGATCAGCATTAGCAATGTGCTGATCTACCTCTCCATGACACCAGGAGTAGAAAGCCTGAAGAAAGAATAGCACAAGCATCAGAAAAGGAGCTTGCAAAGCGTAAGGGGTGTAGGAGAACAGCTGGTACTCCCATAATCATGTAGCACTATTAACAAAATCGGAGCTTTTTTTCCTTACCTCTTCTTTGTCTTTCTCTAGATAAAAATGGCAAAATCCTAACTCTGGTCTCTAGAGACAAGGTCTTCCCCTTACTCTGTTGCAGTCCCTTCCCCTTGTTCTCTGTCCTCTTGACCCTTTGGATCTGACTTTTCAGCACAGCAAGTATTTTGTGTCAGACATCTCTGAATCCTAGTGCTGGACACCAGGGAGCACAATGCTCCCCAACAGGTGTTCTGGTGGGGATGACCAGAGGAGTGGGACTGCAGAGCACACCACACCACGACCCTCCATATGGACACAGGCACGAAGATGGATTTCATTTTCCTCAGTGATGCCACCAGGTTCTGAGTCAGAATGGACTGCACAAAATGAGTTTGAAGGTTTCTATTGACACAAGGACCATGAGGGGTGGTACTGTGTCTTTTATAAACTGTCTAATAATTCAGAGCTAAGATCTGCTCAGACACTAGAAAAGACATCTTGTTCTAATGTCAGTTTAGCTTTGCTTGCAGTACTGTCTGTAAAAGTTGATCTGTCTTTTAATTTTATTCTCCACTTGGAAAGAAAACCATTAAAACTACTGAGGTCAAATGAAGTGGCCAAAGGCCAAATTCAAACAGGAAATCCTGGTAAAAATCCAAACACTTGACATGATAAAAAAAAATGACTTCTAAAGCTCTGAGAAAATGATACCCTTCCACAGAATGGCACTATGTGCTTAAGGAATGAACAACTGGGAGCTCTTTTGAAGTGGCTTGCTTTTCCACTGAAGAAAGAAAAAGTAATAATCAGGAGAAAATGAAATTTCAAATCCTTCCTTTCCTCAGAAAACAGGGTATAGAAATGAAGTTAAAAAGTTGGCTCTTGCTTAACCTTTTGACTATTCTATTAAGTTATTAAGCTGTAGCTTGAATCTGCCTGTAAACACTGAAATGCTGTAGTGAAAATACCATGACATCTATTAATACATGAGACATACTAATGCAGGCAGATATTTTCTATGCATTTTCCCTTCTGACAGTTTAAACCAGGTATTTGAAAAGTAAATGAAGCACATCTGTTGAGGCCTCTCCTTGTACTAGGTGATCAAAATCTACAAAGCAGGAGGGCTAAGCTGGGTGCTGAAGTATCCATCAATTTGTTCTCTCAGCATAATACAACCCCAGGTCCCTGTAGGCTCTGAAAAAAAATAACAATACCTGGTTCTTCTATGACAGAGCAATTTTTTATGTTTCATTTGTCAATGATTTTCTACCAGTGATTTATTTCTATGTGTTTTAATGAGCATTATGCAGCTTTCTACAGCAGTTTAAAAAAGCTTTCCTGGAAAAACAGAATAAAATGATCTGGGACTTAGAAACAATCAGGTAAAAAATAAAAACAAAGTAAAGGCAAAGGTTTTACCTCGTGTAGTGTATCCTCCAATAACGTAGATCTTGCCCTTGCATTCACAAGCTGAGAATTCTGCAAGAGGGTTTGGCATGGAGGCTACAAAATTCCACCAGTCGTTTTCTGGGTTATAGCACTCCACGTTGGCAAGGGATTGACCACCGATGGCATAGAGCTTTCCATTCACAGCCAAAAGCTTAAAATTGGATCTGAAAAAAAAGATTGTAGCGTTGAAATAGGTTGCATAGATGTACAGAAGAATAAAGTTCTTCCTATCCAGGCTTCAGCACGAAATATATAGATGTACAGAAGAATAGAGAAAAGTTCTTCCTATCCAGGCTTCAGCACGCTCGTCATCACTTACAGCTTGGACTATCACTATTGCAGCATCTGAACTTTTCTGTGCAAGGCCAAAATTCTGCACTGACACTGTAATTACTTAGGATAGAATCAGTGACATTCTGCATGTTATTGATGTGGATGCTGAGACTAATGGTATAGATGTACAGAAGAATAGAGAAAAGTTCTTCCTATCCAGGCTTCAGCACGCTCGTCATCACTTACAGCTTGGACTATCACTATTGCAGCATCTGAACTTTTCTGTGCAAGGCCAAAATTCTGCACTGACACTGTAATTACTTAGGATAGAATCAGTGACATTCTGCATGTTATTGATGTGGATGCTGAGACTAATGGCTGTTTTATTTTGGATTTCAATCTGTGCCAGTTTGAGCCCTAAGTGTTTAGCTAACTAATGTGATCAGATGATGTCTCATTTTTATTAGGCTTTTAGTCAAGTACCTCTAGTAGAGAAAAACATATTTTATGTACAAACAGTCGAGGATATCATTTCAGTTGAAACTGCACAAATTTCAAACAAGACTTGATGAATGCCTAAGAATGTGGACTTGCCTTAGGCTGTATTAGAGAATCTCTCTAATAACCCTAATAAACAGAAATTTAAAGTGCAACACATTGAATCATGTTCTGCAAAAGGAGGGAGAGAGAATCTACCATATTTTATTCAGCATTAAACTACTAAATACACCCTCCATCCCCCTGAAGAAGATCTATCTATAACTCATGTTCTACCCATAGCAGAACAAAATACATCTCACCCCATGGGCAATGCCCTGGTCATTTATTTCTTACTCTGTTCCATTATGCTGTCAAATTTCACACCCAGCAAAGGGCAACTTTCTAATTACTGAAGCAGAAGAAGCCTTCTATCTTACACTCTGAAGGTAATACAGACAGAACCAAATGGCCCATGCATGTTAAAGTCTGTAGGATGAAACCAGAGGACTTGAAGACAGAAGGTTTGTATGCTCAGCTATTCCTTCCAGCCATGGAAGCTGTTCTAATAAAAGATGAGCTCTTCCTCTCCCCAGAAACAGTCTCGTTGCCTAAAAAGGTTGTTCCTTCTCTACTGCTGAGCCAACTGAGATTTTATCATGAGTAGTCCAATTAATTGGATGTGTGAAAGTCCTCAGAGTGCACCAGCTCAGCATAAAACCAAATGGGGAACTGTGTTAAGTCTGTAAAACTGAAAGGATGTTTTAGACTTGCATTGGCCTGCTGAGCAGTAAAGTGAGTTTCACTCTGCATGAATCCAAGACTCAGAACTTACTGCTAAGTAGTTTTGCAGGGTTCTGTCTGGACACAATGAACCCTGCCTAGCAGCAGGCTGCCCTGCAACTCCTTTTTATTAAACATCTTTGGAAAAAAAGAATTGGTTTCCAGATGGAATCATTTTGCTCTTGTCATCCTGATACAGCTCTGGAAGCTAAAATGCTCCTTTGAAGGAATTAATTGCTTTTTATTCATTTTTTTGCTGACATTTATGATTAGGTCACTCTGTTCATCTTCTCTCTGTAGCAATTAAGTTTTCCATTTTAGAGAATAACATGGCAATCAATAGTGGGGTATGAAATGGGGATAATAACTTGCAAAGCATCATGATTTTCAAAGCAATGTACCTGTTCTAAAAGTTAGGACAGAAAAAAAAATCTACAAATTAACAAAGGGACAAAACCACAAAATATAAGTGCATTTTCCAAGTAATCCTTTAAAATCCAAAGTGCATTAGAAATTCTGTAATCCTATGCCCGTGAAGGAGACGGTGCAGGAATTTTGCCTTATAAAATGAGTTCAGACACACACAAATAGCTTTTCCCCAGGTAGCTTTTCCCCATTCTAAGACCTTCTAACCACTTTTTAAACATGCTAAAAGTTCTGTCACTGAGGACAAGAATTAACTAATCAAGTGTGCAGTGTCCACAGGTTTCCTCATTCACACCTGCTTCTCTAGTTACCCTTTAATTGTAGCCTCTTGTTATTCTGTCTGAATGAAGGCAATTTATCTGGTTTTTGTTTGATGACCTTCACGTATGTCACTGAATTGTTTCTTGCAGCACAGGGAAAACTATCTGGTGAAACCAATACAGCACAACTTTCAACTTGAATTATTCTAAAAGGAGGCCACATATCTTTGTGTCAGTCACATAACCACTTCTTACACTTGTTAAACTGGCTGACATTCAGTGAAACATCTCAGATTTATGGAACTCATTAACTATAAGGTTCGTTTTACTCAAAACTAGCTGCAAGTATCCATCAGCATGCTTCATATGAAAGTTTGGACAATGGCTCAGTATGTTAGGAAAAAATTCTGCCCTTCACCTTTTCATGCCAATAACAGCAGGTGTTTTTATGGAGAGTGAACATTAGGAAATATTTAGTGCATTTTTACACTCTTTTAATGGGTTGGAGCGGCTGAAAACAAGGAAAGCAAACACTGAGCAACCAGCCAGCTCTCCACAAGTAAAGCTGGAAACAAGGAAAGCAAACACAGAGCAACCAGCCAGCTCTCCACAAGTAACAACTGTTCCATGGACTACCACCTGGAAACAACAGAGCTGAATCCATCAGATTCAACTGCGATATAACTCCCTTCAGACCAGGGACTTCTCTAAACCTGAAGGATCAAAAGGTACTTTCCAAACGCCAGGCATAGTGGGTAACCTTCTTACTGGGCCAAGAAGAGGTGTGAGCTATCTTCTGAAGTCTCCCATTTTCTCTGACTGGAACCCCAGGAACACAGGCAAGCACAAGCTGTGAGGTTTCATCCTAGTTCAAAAGATATTTTTCATTCCATAAAGTGCAAAGCACTATATGCACAAGGGAAGAAAAGTATTATGCACGAATGCAAAGGACCTAGGGGACAGAGAGGCTTTCTGGATACAAGACAACACTCAGCAACTTGCCCAGAGTCCTTTGTTCTGGATTGCAGTGACAGCTGTAGATGTATCTGTAGGAGATCACTGTGACAGAGGCTATAAAGAGGCCAGAACACATTTCTTTGTTCACTGACAGGTATCATTCACAACAAGAAAGAGTCAGCACAGGGACTAGAGAGGACTTTCCAATCAGATGGGTGGCTAAACATGATCACAAGTTACCCAGGAGGAAGGAGGTTGGAATCTACACTGCTGGAGGGTTTTGAGAACAAGTTAGACATGTATTTGCAAGGTAACCTTGGTCCTGCTGCAGAACAGGAGGCCTGGACTAACCTGTGGTTTCTTCCTGCCAAGTGATCAACTTTAATCTCAACCTTTCTCATAAATCTGATGATTTCTTTATTCTAAAGTACTTAGGACAGAGACAAAGAATCATGAAAGCACACTTACCAAGGCAAATCCAAAGCTTCTTACATTTTTCAATTAATTACTTTTTAATTTTTTAATATATTTTTTATTTATTTATTTTATGAGTCTGCAGAGTACACTGCATCCAAGCTTTAGCTTTGGAAGTGTGTGAGACATTTGTGATAAACAAGGTATAAATATTTCTAACTGAAAACGTTTTGCAAAAGTCCGTTTTCCCCAAACACAGATGAATTTTGAGTGGAATAAAAAAGGAAAAAAATACAGAAAGAGAAGGTCTCATAAACAACTAACATCTCCCAGAAACATCCTCTCCTATGTTCCTGTTAAAGTCCTCAGAGCAGCACCGATCCAGGCACTGATTACTCCCAAAAACCATGTTCCACTTGCATGGGTATAACCCTAGCCAGGGACTTACAAGGGTCTTCCATGCCTGGAATATTTACCTGCCATGAGCAGGAAGGTTCTGAAGGAAAATAAAAGTGGAATAGACAGCTGTAACTGGCACATGCAGTAGAAATCCTAGGAGTGTATCATTTCTAATAGCAAATTCCAGCTGACAGTGTCAATTGAAAAAAAAAAAGGGCTGGAAGGGTACTCAAGGACATTACTTCAACAGTCCCCTATGTACTTTGTTACCTTTTTGCCCTCAAAGACAAGAAGTGGTCTTGGGTAACACTTACACGAAGTTTCTTCTATTAAAAAGTTCAGGTCATTCTCTGAAGACTCTATTCCAACTACAGAATTATCTCTAGAATGAAAAGATCTAGAAACTGTGATCTGTTATGGACTATGGACTATCTTATGGACTATATCTGTTATGGACTATGACCAGCACTACATTTAGCCCTCAGATGCTGAGAAATTCCATGCTCAGTCATAGGCTGAGCAAATGATTTTGTCTCCCTTGTGCATGCATAAATAGGGAATAACACTTTCTCAAGCTCCTGTGGGCATCACAAGTATAATATACAGGAGTTACCTATTGTGGGCAAGCTTGAAACTACAGTAAGAAGACCTCTACACCTAGAAAGAAAGCTTACAGCAATAACCTAAACCAGAATGGCTGCTAAGTATTCAGTATATATCTGATGCTTTTGCCTTCTACTTAGAAGTAAGTTGGGACTATTAAGTATGTTTAGGGAATCCCAACATCCTGAGATTCTGTATTACAACAATGGAAATAATTACAGATAAAAATATCATAGAGGTCTCTTTGGGTCAGAGAACTCTTGTATGAACAGCAAAGCAGCACAAGTATTTCCATAATTCCTCAGCCTTCCCTCAAGCCCAACATATGCAGCCATTCATATAGGGCAAATCCAGAGAGTCTGTCATCCAAAGTTAAACCAACTTCAATGGAAACCAGAACCCTCCCTGGAGGTATGTAAAAAATGCATCCATGGGATGCAATTATATTGTCTGGCATCAATTCATTTGCCAGACAGTCACATGACTGTAATTCCTAAGCAGCAGGCTGGGCAACCACCCTGCTTATTTTAACTCAGCATAACACAGTAAAAATATAATGCCAAGCAACACATAATTGCAGCATATATGTGTGGCAGACACAGGTCGCATGCAAAATCCTCATATTAAATATCTTCCTGCTCTTGGCTCCTTCAGCACAGGCCATGCCTTCCTGTGTTCTGGCCACAAAATGCCCAGTGGATCATCAGGGAGCTGAAAGGTTATGTTGTACAGAAAACCAGAGTTGAGACTCCATGGAGATGTTAAAGTCAAAAACACATTTTGTGAAGGGATCAGCTGAGTTTCTGTGAAAACACCATGCCCCAATTATCATTCATGGTGCCACATACTCACTGCTGTTTTGCAGTCTAGAGGCAGGCACAATTCATCTTTATGGCCTGCAATTACTTAAGACTAGAGATTATTCCAAAACAATCTGTTTACATGCTACTTTTCTGCAGTAAATGGCTAATGTGAAATTCTCTGCTAAGGAACACCTTGCTGTCACTTGTGATGGGTTTGAAGAATCAGTTGGTATGGCAGTGCCATTGAAAATTGTGATATTAGAAGAAAATATCCATGTACGTCTTTCAACTATAATGATTATTCATGCTAGAAAAAAATAAGAGAAAGTGTGGAGGCTGGTCTAGAGTTTGAACACTCAGGCTGTAAGGTGAAAAAAGGGCCTTGAATAAATATTGTTGCAAAAGCCATGCTGCAGGATCCACACACATCCTAACATCTCCCTTGCTATATACATGACACAAACCAATGCCAAAACCTCACAACTTGATCAACATGGGACTTCTGTGTTTAAGTGAATTTCCATAGGAGACACTATGTGGGCTGACTCTTCTCTATCGAGGCCAACGTGCTCTCAACTGTGTTCATGTAGGCAAGACTGCTGAATTGAAGCCAGCTGAAGCATCTCAGTTCCCCCAGGCACCTCAGTGAGGGCTGCTTAGGGGCTCAGTCTCTAAAAAACAGATCTGTAAGGAAAGGTGTTTGCACTGTTTAAAAGCTAAACACTCATTTTATAGGTGAATCTTTTCCCAACACTGTTCCAAGAAGCCAGAAATACTGAGCACTGTTTCTGATCAATTGCCATGACTAATCATGGAGCTGATCATTTCAGTGACATCCTCACAGTACAGGAAGTGATAAAAAAGGTGAAATGGGAAAGAAAAGTTTAGTATCCTCACCATACAGAAAGTGATAAAAAAGGTGAAATGGGAAAGAAAAGTTTAGGTCAAACCCCTGTTTTGAGGGATTTTAGGTGGCAAAAGCTGAATAGAAACCAAAATAGAGACTGCAGGTTTACTACCCAGATACAAAGCATTTATGGCAATGGTTTGGGTCTCTGAATGCTGTTTTGATTTACTGGATGGAGAATTTCCATTCTACAGTGAACTTGCCTCCTTACTTGTTCTTTTCCAGAGAGACAAAATAAAATTTAAAACACTTTTTCTAAGCTGGAAACCAAGAGTTCACATTGGATAACAAAAATGCTTTGTTTCAGTGAAGTAAAAGACTCTGTTTTCGTAACTTCAAAGTGTGATTAAGGTAGAGGAGCCACAACCTTGGCCCAGGAGAAGTCCTCTCTCCTTAGATCCTACTCAAGGCTAGTTCTCTATTCATCTTTCAAATATAAATGATACAAGGTTTTTCTGAATACTAACTTAAACATAAATGTTAATTAAAAAATTCAAAAGGATAAAGGAAAAAAGAGAAATGGTCAGAACCATGAATGATTCCCAGATCCAAATATTCCCATCAAGTGAGAAATTTCTCACAATCTTCCAGACATTTTTCTGGTGAATATTTCACTGAAATGCAGGCCTACAAAACATTCAGACTTCTATGAAAATACAAACCACTGAATAACTGCTCCAACTAAATTTTTTCAGCCATCTCCAGATCTGGTAGATTGTACCTCCCCACCAAGCGCAGGAAAACTTGTCACTTACTTAACTGGAGTTAAAATATACCACAAAGAAAGTAGGAGAGGAATTTTATCTTGGGTTGGGTTTTTTTCACATCATTGCTATTTAAAGGAGAATTTTTACCACCAGCAAGAGAGTAAGAGAGACTCTGGATCCTTGTATACTACAAAATAAAGTGGGAGCCCACCACCATATCACACCAAAGTGAACAATCACACATGGTGGAAGGCCATGGCAGAGTCCTCCTCTGCTGATGCCCAGCTCATGTTCTCCCACAGCTGAGGGCTGAACCACCAGCATTGATGCAATGAGGTAAGGGCACAAGGAGCCAGAGCAGCTCCCTGTGCCATGCAGAGGGAGCCCCTCGGCAGTGGAGGGGCAGCAGTGCTGTGCTGCACTGGGATGACTATTGCTGGTCAAGGCCTGCCCAGTGGCACACTGCCAAGCACCACAGTCCTTCCTGCCACACCACGGAAGGGACACAGGCAGTTCACAGCACAGGTCTGAACCACACCTCGTAACGCCGAGTCCAGCCAACACCTCGTGACTCAACAGGATCTACTGCAACGACATACACGAACACGTGTAGAATTCAGGGAGCAAAGGTTACCTCTTCTGGTTCATTGAAGCCAGCTGAGTCCATTCGTTTAGGCAAGGGTTGTAGCAATGGGCAGCAGAGATCTCCTGGCTGGTGATCCTGTAACCCCCGACGATGAACAGGTAATTGTCCAACGTCGCCGACCCGTAGCCTCGCACACTCACCAGGTCAGGGGGCAGGTTGTTGGCCAGGGGCAGCCACCTCTGTGCTTCCTCGTCGTATCTCAACATAGACCAGGGAGCTTCCACCTGCGGGTGACAGCCTGGAGGCAGCCCCAGGGAGGAGGTACTCATGAAATCCCCGATGACCACAAGGGTGGCAGTGCCCCTCATCCTCCTCTCCTTCAACTGCTGCTGGAGAGCATGGGGCAGGAGGAGATGCGGCCGAGCGTCGGGTCTGCGCAGAACCTGGTGGTAATGGGTGGCCATGAAGTCTAGACAGGCATCGTGCAAATCCTGGAGACCGTAGACCTGGGCCAGGCGATGCAGCTCGAAGCAGTTGCCCAACCTCACCTGGGAGAGGAGCAGGCGGAGCAGGGGCATGACCTGCAGGTAGGATGCAGCGCTCCTCCAGCAAAGGGGGCTCCCCCTCGCCCCCCTCCTCCTGCTCCAGCCTGGCCAGGCAGGACGTGTTGATGAAATCCAGCACCAGCTCCAGCCCCAGGGCGCTCAGCCCCCCGCAAAAAAAAAGCAGCAGCTGCTCCTCCTGGCCCTGCCCTGCCTCCCGCATGCCCGAGCGGTACAGCGCTCGGAAATAGTCGCTCTGCTCGATCAGCTTCCTCTTGCACACCGGGTAACACTTGTCCCCGAGCCGGATCTGCA
>NW_008682000.1:0-6767 GCF_000695815.1 Acanthisitta chloris
CGGGGCGGCTCTGTGCGCTATTGCCACTGCGTATCGACTTAAGGAACACCGGGGAAGACTATTCTTCCCCTCCATCCTCTCTATTTTCGCTTTGTGGCGCTAAAATGGCTCATTATAGGGCTGCGCTCCGAGCTGTGACCTGGGCGGACGGAGCAAGTCCCCCGGAGTTTCTGTGCCCATTCCAGAGGGGAACAACCTCCCCACCCCCTTCTCCAGGGGGTGAGGAGTTACACTGCTGCATCCTCTCCTGGCTGGAGCTCCTGGTGGGCATATCCCAGCCTCTTTCTTCCAGCGGTGAGTGTTGGTGGGGTTAGACCCTATTGCTGCAGACAGAGGGGAGGGGAAACAAACGGTTCACTGTGTAGGGCTGTTAAATAGGATAGGGAAAGGTAATATATCCTGGTTATGAAGGTCCTGTATTCCCCTCCGTGCTCGGCCATTAGGGAATGAAAGCCCCGAGGTGCCTAAAATGGTACACGCTCCGCGTCGTCAAAAGCAGAAGTTCAGCGCTCGCATCTCGATTTAGGAATGTTTTCACCCCGTTTATTTACAGTGCCTGAAAGGAATAATAACGAAGCGTTTTTGTTACTCGGGGCTCAGATCAGAAAAAAGAAAGAGATATCCGTGGCTCTGCTTACCAACGCATGATTAATTGATTATCGTCGCCGCACTTTTAAAAGTTACTTTTGGGGGAAAAATGTGGAGCAAATGCTTTAATTTCCCTCTTTTGTCCTTTAGAGAGTCTAAAAATGGCGGCCCCGGGCTGATGTTGTGGTAATCTAATCAGCTCGGGTCCTCCACACCCCATGCAGTGCCTTCGTCTGCAGCGTGTTACAGCCTTACTACGTTTAAATGGAAAGGCTGTTCCTTTCGAATAACGTACAAAACATCCCCGGACTTCGCTGCGGTTTAAAAACGCTGTGTTCCAGCTGATTAATTTTATTGGTTATGTGTGTGAAAGGCAAGCGAACGAGACCACTCTCGTCGGGGAGAAGGGGGGTGGGAAGAGGCGGCAGAGTCGAGCGGCTCCTTCGAGGGGTGTGTGTGTTGCTGTAAGGTAATCTGTGTGTCGGTTCGGTCGTTTGGAAATGCTGCTGGTGAACGCTGTGCGTCTGTCTGTCCTGTTAACGACGTGAGACCGGCGATATTTATCAACACGGGCAGTGCATTAAGAGCGCTGAGACAGACAGCTGAATTCTTTGTGGAAGCACATTCGTGAGCATCATGTTCACCTCCCAGGGAATACCTGTGCTGGGCATGGGTGTACTAATTACATGTATCCGTAGTCTGAGAATACGGAATGAACTGAGTACTGAAGGGAATAATGTGAGATTGTAACCTGTTACTTTATTAAGACCTGGAATTCCTTTTGCTGCCATGTAGTCTTGGCATTACGTTTTCTTCTTCAATTGTCTTTGTATATTGCTGTATAAATTGTATATGTGGTAAAACATATACAAACGCTGAGGGAAGGTGCAGTTCCTAACCTCCAATTTTTTTCCTAAATGAAATATGAACCTTTTAGTATCACCACTATAAATACGTTTGAGTGGGGGGAAGGGAGGTCACAAGGATTCATTATTTGGGAGTTGGTGTAGTGTGCTCTGATACATACTATGGAGGCTGCAAACTGCCTGTGTTAAGGAACAGTAACACAAAATCAATTTTTCACTCTTTTTAATGCCTGTCTTTAGTTTCCTCCTCACTTTAATGAGATATGAATTCCTGTTCTAGTAGAGCTTTAGAACCTTCTGGATTTAAGCAGTCAAAAGTGAGGTATTGAAATGGCAAAACTCTGTTCAGTCTCTGAGGAATTTTAATTTGGGTACTATTTAGCAGCACTGCTCTGTAGTGGTTTAAGGTGTACCTGAAGCTGAGCAGTAAGATCGAAGGACTTTCAGGGTGCTGCCAATCCTTTCAGTGTGTTTGGAGGCCAAAGGCTGACTGATTTCAACCACCTAGTGATGTGTTGATTCTCCAGCAATGCCTGTTCCCATCATATCTTCCTTACTTATGCGGACAGGATTTCTTTTAAAATAAACTGTCTTAGTCTGTTTATTAAAAGCTACGCAAATAGGAGTCTAGGGAGTGTATAGGCCTTTATGGAAACCTTTTGCCTTTTTCTTTCCTCTCCCTAGGTTGAAAGCTCCTGTTCTTGGGTTTTTTCCTGGCATTATGACTTAGAGAGCTGTGCAGCTCTTCATGGCCTCAGTCGTGTTCTCAAGCAAACCTGATTCACAGTTAGAAGCCAATAATTCTGTATGCTTTGCAGAAAGTGTTGGGGGGATAATGAAATAAACCCCAAAATACTCATCTTCAGATTTTACTGCTTAATTTACAGGTTGCCCAATTTCATGCACCAAGACCCTTATGGGAATTTAGACAGACGTTCCAGCATTTTCCTGTGTGAGTTTTAATGAGTCAGTTTGCCTTCGTGACTCAGTTTCTCCATTTGTAAAACAGATCTGTGATTTGTTTGAAGGAGATGTTACTACAAAACAAACTACCTTCAGCTCCATTGATGTTTGTAGTCATACGAAATGACATACCCCTGCAAACTAATACAAACCTCTTGAAAGGGGGAAGGTTTGAAATCTAAATTTCTTCTATTGCAGACACATTTCTGACTCACAAACATGGTGTTACAGATGGAATAACATGCATTATGAAACCATTTATGTATCTTGAAGCTTTTCATATCTGAAGGAGAGATTTGCTTAACTGTCGCTTAGCCTTTTGGGTGAACTTTTTTGCTGTCAGGGAAATTCCAGAGGGGAAATAATACTGACTTTTTAGCCTAAATCTAGGGAAAGTTTCTCTTAGGACTAAGTAACCTCTTCCGGTTACTGTGAGGTAATGCAATGCCTAATCTCTCTTGTGCAGTCTGAGCACACACAGCTGTAAATATTCTGTTGGAAAGCCACAGAAATAGAGAAACTGGTGTCCCACTGAAGTGTTTCTCTGGTTCTGATCTCAGTTGGGTTTAAGGACAGTCTTAATTTTGCATGCATGCTAGTGCTAATTTTAGTAGGGAGTATTTGTGGGGCTAAGTTAAGGAGTGGTGTGAGTAATTGTGGAATGGTGATATTGTTCTAACTAGATTCATGTAAATGAAGGTTTAATGAAAGTATTTTGCTGTTGTCATATGACATTGTAACAAAATCGAGTGGGAGGGATATAGATTGGTGAAGATATAAAATAGAGCTGATTTCAGACTTCTGGAGAGATCCTAAAGAAGTGCATCTATGTTATGGCCCTCGTGACTTCCACACAAACGAGCGTTTGTGAATCTCTCCAAAGAGAATTTTGTTGGACAGTGTTTTTGGAACAGGTACAGTGTTTGAATGTTTCCACTGTGCAAATAGTAGTTTTGATTTATTGCTAAGAATGAAACTGTAGGCATCTCTGGGGGGGGATAAAAAGCTTCAGCATGCCTAGAATGTGGATTAAGGGGAAAAAACCCTTACTTTTAATTCTTCCAAATTCTGGACAATTTAAAATTTTAATTGTAGTAGGGTTTTGAGTGGTGCAATATGGAGATTTCTGTCTACAGCAGTGTTCACATCTTCTTAGGGACCAAGGAATCATACCCACAAAAGTTACCTAATCTCTTTGAGAATCCCAAATTCTGCTCATGACCTTCATACTACAGAATAAAGGTGCAGTGGTTGTGTTCAAAGAAAAACTGCTGTTACCTTTAAGGCATAACAAACAAGTTGTTTAAAGCAAACCTTCTCAAGGTTTCATATACTTGGTAGGAGATACTGAGATAATTTTTATTTCCCCTTGAAGGTCTTAATGTGGTGTTAATGAAACAAGCAGGATTTGAAGCTTTGCTGGTTAGAAAATTTTAATAATTAAGGTTGTCTGTAAACCTTTGAAGACTTTTATTGCATAAAGTGTATTTTTTAACATGCCTGACTGAAGTGTTTTCTTCTTTTTCAAAAATTAAAATATTGGGAAGAACTATAGCAAATCACAGTGTTTATTCAAGTTGTGTTTCAATGTGCAAGCAAGGAGCATACTGAAGCAGCACACAGATTGCATCCTGTGCGAGTGGAGTGTGTTAGTTCTGCATGTTGCATTGAAGGGGTGTGACCTCTCCTTTCTCTGATGGCTCTTGCACTGCTTAGATGGAGATGCAGTGTTGTAAAACTTAGGTGAGACTTGCAAGGGACCAGCAGGTTTGCAAATCAGGCACTTGCCAAAATAGCATTATTCCTAGTTTCAGAGTTTAAAGTTAGCACTTTCAGTAGGTATAGATACTAAAATGTTATACTGCAGGCTCAGATTAAAGGAAGCTTCATTTTTAATCTCATTTGTAGTTGTGTTTTATGTGTTTTATGCTGTCATAGCCTAGGTAATCATTCACTTCTGTATCTTCATCACAAAAAAATAAATTGCCATCAAGTTCAAAGACGAGATGATAAGGCTAGATTTTAATGACATTATTGTACTTCATATGCAATTTAAGAAGAAAGACCTGTAATCTCTTGTGTGCTATGGGCAGGGACACTTTCACTACACCAGGTTGCTCAAAGCCCCATCCAACCTGGCAAGGCATATTTCCAGGGAGGAGGTATCCACAGCTTCTCCGAGCAACCTGTTCCAGTGCCTCACCACCCTCACAGTAAAGAATTTCTTCCTAATATCTAGTCAAAATCTCTCATCATTTAGTTTAAAACTGTTCCCCCGTTCCTGTCACTATCTACTCATGTAAAAAGTCACTCTCCCTCTCTTTTTGTAAGCCCCCGTTAGGTACTGAAAGGCTGCAGTGAGGTCCTCCTCAAAGCCTTTCTCTTCATGCTGAACAACCTCAGTTCTCTCAACCTGTCATACTAAAAGAGGTGCTGAGGCCTTTGAATCATCTTAGTGGCCTCCTCTGGACTCACTCTTAACAGGTCCATGTCTTCTGTGTGTTGGGGACCCCAGACCTGGACACAGCACTCCAGGTGGGCTCTCATGAGAGTGGAGTAGAGGGGCAGAATCACCTCCCTCAACCTTCTGGCCATGCTGCTCTTGATGCAGCCCAACACACAGTTGGCTTTACGGGCTATGAGCACACATTGTCAAGTCATGTTTTGCTTCTCCTCAACCAACACCCCCAAGTCTTTGTCCTCAGAGCTCCTTTTGGATCTGTTCTCTGCCAGATCTGTACTTGAGGTTGCCCTGACACAGGGGGAGGACCTTGCACTTGGCCTTGTTGAACTTCATGAGGTTCTCCCAGGCTCACCTCAAGCCTGGCAGGGTCCCTCTGGATGGCATCCCTCACCCCAGCATGTCAACCACACAGCTTGGTGTGGTCTGCAGACTTGCTGAGGGTTTGCTTAATCTGTGTCACTGACAAAGACTTTACACAGCAGCAGTCCCAATGGTGATTCTTGAGGATTGTCGCTCACCACTGCTCTCCACCTGGACACGGAGCTGTTGGCAGCTCACAGCTCTAAGAGTGCACCAAATGGTCCACCTCTCCAACTCATGTCTCTCCAGTTCCGAGGCAAGGATTTTGTGCAGGACAGTGGTAGTTGTCAGTCACAGGCCTGATGAAACTAATAGCCTGTGTTTGCCAGTTGAGAATTTAGGATGTGTATGGGATGGCAGGTTTGGCTCTTTTACCCCTAGCAGCTCTGAATATTTAGATTGGTGTTCATTAATATCTCCTTAACTCTTCTAGCTTCACTAGGGCTGAAGATAGTTCTTAATAGTTGGTGATGCTCTTAGTTTGCCTTGAGTAGACAAAGGGACCTAACTCCTAATTAGTACAGTTAAAATGGAGCTGTGTTTAAAACCATATCACAAGTCAGATGATATTCCAAGTCTAGACAGTTAATCCTGTTTTAACTGCTGGTTTAAAGAAACTCTTCCAAGAAGGAATGTTTTTAGTATGTTCCGTTTAAATGGTAGGCAAAGAGTTGAGATTTACAGCAGCTTAATTCTAGCTTTTGGGAAGGGTACAGAGTTTGCATCTCTCATTTGGTGTCCAAGCCTATCACTCTAGAGCTATGAAAGAAATGTGAATACTTTATATATCATGGATAAACAATGCAGTAGTTATTTTAATGTTAATAATTCAGCTAATTTTTGGGTTTAGTTGGGGTTTCTTTTGCTTTGGGCAGGAACACTTGATGTGCAACCTATTCTTTGGTATCATGCAGGATTTTTATGAATGTTTGGTGGATTTTTGTTGGTTTTAATGTTTATTCTCTCCTGTGTCTCTTACTTTCCAATCACATCTGTGCTAAAAGACAAAAGGCAAACACTGCATCCTTTTTGCCCCTTGTGTGTGGCAGTAGTATTGAAAATTAAAAGCTGGGTATTGAGCTTCCATTGCTGGGCAGAATTTCTTTGTGCTTATTCAGAGGTTCTGTATGTTGTATCTCTGTTACTACAATTCAAAATATATACTGAGATGTCCATTGGAAATACAAAGCCATAAACTTAGAGATGCATGGAATCCAAATTTCTTAACCCAGTTTTGCAAGATAATTGCAGTTGGAAGCCAGTTGGGTTTTGTTTTCTTGAAAATAGAAAAGATCTTTTGATCTTACACTTCTGTATGTTTTTGTCTGTCCTTGAACATGATACAATCTCCTCCATCTGTTCCCTCACTCTTTCTTGCCCATTTTCTCCCAAAATGTTTGTAAAGAACATTGAAATCCTGCCAACTTGTTACCAAAAAATACAGTTCAGGTTGAACCATCATTATAATTACACAAAAGAGTTGTTCTAGCTGCTAGAAAAAATTAAAAGTTTCAATTTGAAAGAGT
>NW_008682000.1:6788-40597 GCF_000695815.1 Acanthisitta chloris
GGTTCCTTGGCATAGTTGTAACAATTAGGTGAACGTCTAGTAATTGCTTCCATGAGCAAAAGTAGAGGCACTGTTCAGCTATTCATGTAAGTCAGATGCCACTGATAAAACAGGGGAACTAGTTTTTGGAATCTACATAAGTGAAAACATGTCAAAACAGAAAAATACTTAGCTGAAATGTCAGACTTGGAATAAGTCAAGAGGATTTACTTCTGCTGTGATACACAGCTAATAATTACAGTAGGCTCCCAAGTCTTATTAAGCAGCATGGAAAAAATAATTAGTTTATTTGATATCATGAAGCTAGCAAAATATTTAGATTGTTGAAGGCAAGACCAATATGTATTTTAGCCACATGTTTTTTTCCACCCCAAAACCCTTACTTCTTGGGAGGAATATTGGGAGTGAATCACCAGGAGGTATACTGTTATATTCAGTAAAAAATATATGTGCTTAGCCCCTACAGTTGTGGGCATGGCTTAGAGTGTTTTTACAGGATGTGGACTGTACATATGTGCAGAAACACTTCACATTCTAGAATGTTTGTCAAGAGTAATAGCTTAAGGTAACAGCTGGAAATGTTTTCTTGGAGAGTAATTGGTGAGTCACATACAGGCATTTTGTCTGAGTTTCCTCCACAGATTTTTACCGTTCTGTGGTAGATGGAGAAAAAAAAATGTTAGCAGTAAAGGAGCTGATGCAAAATAATGACTTAAAGCCACGGTAATTTCCCTGGGAAACACCTTTCTTTGAATTTTTTTGTGAAGGACTTGTGCATTTCTCCGTGATACACTACAGCATGCTGGTGTCAGATCATACACTTACCCAAGCAATTAGCAGTATTGCTAGCCAAAAGTGGTTGTTTCTCTTACTCCTCTGCTGTACTTGCTTTGTATTTGACAATTCCTTGACTCTCCAGCTCAAATAATTGATAATTTTTGAATGGATAGGCCTTTTTGTACGTGGTTTAAGAAGTAGAGCAGGTGTTTAGTAAACTTACAGACATCAAGCAATTGGCAGTTAATTTTCAGTCCTGGGGGTTGAGTTCTGTAAATACGAAACCTGAAATCTGTAGGCATGGTGTTTGTGTATCTCTACTCAGTGCTTCTTTGATACATTTCTGTTCAATAAACTAATCCTTACTCTATTTGTAAGTGCTTTTATCTTTATTTCCCTTCTATCACTCATTCTTTTTCTCTTCCTAGTCCCATATTTTGTCTAACTTCCACTGAGAGAAGAAAAGGAGTGAAGAGAGAGAAGAGGTAAGGGCAAGTCTTCCATATTTTAAGGGACTGGCATAAACATTTGAGGAAGAGACATTGTGTTCCATCACAGGAATATGCACACGCAGCATTGTTGAACCAGATAGTGAAAGGGAGATAGGCAGTGTGTGGTGGAAATTCACTTTTCTCCATGTCAGGAACTTGTGTAAACTGGCAGACTGAGTCTAGGTCTGTACTTAGAGGGCAGCTTGCTTTGTGCAGACTAGAGTCTGTGTAATATGTGTAAGGACCTACGTGCTGAAACTTGAGTTTTTTGTGCATAAATCTTGGACACCCCAGAGCAGGCAGGGTTGTTCTATTCTTTGTTCCAGATCTCAAACTCAGGACCAGTTCATGAAGTTTGGCTCTCATTCCAAACATGACCAAGGTGGTTGTGGAATGTGAGGTCCTCTATTTGTCTGGGGATGCTTATAACTAGGCTGTAACAGGTTGCCCAGAGAAATTGTGGGTGTTCCTTCCCTGGAAGAGTTGAAGTCCAGATTGGCTGGGGCCCTGAGCAGCCTGGTGTGGTGGGAGGGGATAGGAATTAGATGATCTTGAACGTCCCTTCCAACCCAAGCCATTCCATAATTCTGTGCTAATGAACTCGTTACTTTATCATAGTTGCTCTTACTCTGTATTGGTGCTGCTTTAAAAGCAAAGTAGGAGGAGTCTTACCTTGTAGTTGGCTGTAATAGCTGTGTTCTTAAATAAGTTAGTCTGACAATCAGTGGGTCTGTGGCAGTACAACCAATAACTTAATCAAGAGATTTGACAGTGTTAGGAACTTAGTACCCTTGAGCTCTCTGAAGCTTAGTGAAACCCTAAAAATGGGGTCAAAAGGGGCAGCTATGAGCAGTGTCCTGGGAGAAGCAGGAAGGGGAAGCATAGTGATTTTAGCTGTTGTCTGTCCTGTGTGTAACTTCAAACCAGCCATAGCAGGTGGTACTTTGGTTTTTGTGGCTGTCTGACAAGGGCACGTGAGGAGCAGGTTACATGGACATGAGCAGTGACTGTGTAGGTCATTGTGGGCAGCATAGGAGGTTAATAGAGACTCATGAGTGATGCCAGCAAAAGGTGATATGAGGAGGAAGGTGCTGCTGTGGGGGGATATAGAGAGCATCAGGTTAGTGGGGATGTTCAGGTACGAACTACAAAATGCATAGAAAACCGTATTTCTTGTAGAACAAGTTATTTCTTCTATATGATTGTAGGAGTTGGTCATTAATAGGTCCTGATTTATTTTTGAGTGTGCCTACTGTGTCTTACTGTTCCTTACTACCCTTTTTTGTTTTGACACAAATTAGAAGTGAAGTGCTAGCTTATCTGTTAGGTTACCACAGAAAGCAGCAAACAGTAGCAGAGATGAGAATTTGGACTCAGTTGTCTCTAAGCCTGCACAGGTCATACTGCAACTGCTGTGGTGGAACATTTGGAAGTTGGATGTCCATCCTGATCTCATAGCAAAATCTATACGGTTGTGCAGCATGTCAGGTGAAACAGAAGGAACTTCCTTTTGGTTAAGATTAGTCATTTATTCATGTATTCTGCTTCTAGGTCTGATTAAAGATGTGCTACCTCCTTAGACAGCAGTAAATAAATGTTGATTACTTTGATACATGTGTATATGTGCTGCATATTTCCAGATTTATGTGTAGATACAAACACATACATATGTATACACATGCACAGTGTAGTTCACTGTTTGAAGGATACGTAGAGTATACCATTAAAATGTCAGTTTCTATCACTAGTTTTGTAAATAACCTGACTACTGTATAGACAGAAATGCTCAGAGCAGTAGTAGAAGGCAGCAGCTAAGCAAAACAGAGTTTTATTTAGTAAAATCTTCTTCTGCCCCCAGTAAAAAAAAAATACAAATTTACAAGCTTAAAAAAAAAAAGGGAAAATCCTGTAGGCAGGGAAGGCAAGTAGGAAAGCTCAGATTGCTGGCTCTGTGCCAGTTCAGGACAGTAGTCACCACACTGTGTGTGTGGACTCTGACAGACTGTTGATAGGTGAATTTTTACTTCCATTTCTCCTGTATGGGTTGTGCTTGGCCACAGGTGTATCAGCTTTCCTTGGGTCTCTTCTTGGAGATTTCTTCTGCCCAAGGGTGGTTCCCACGGCCATGGGTTAAAATTGTTGGTCTCTAAGTCTGAAGGCAGGCACGACAGGAATTGCTTTTGTTAATGATTGCAAAACGTGTGTAGGTATCTGATGTAATCAGGGAGGGACAAGGAGTGTGTTCCCATGGCACTTGCAGGAAACGCGGCTGAAGCAGAGAGGTGCCTGGTGTGGGAGTCACTCACCCAGCAGAACGCTGCCTTTGGTCATCTCTCTGTTACCTGAGGTGCCTGGTGTGGGAGTCACTCACCCATCAGAATGCTCAGAACGCTGCCTCTTGGTCATGTGTCTGTTACCTGAGGTGACTTAACATCTGCAGAAGTCAGCAGAGGTCTGAAAGCAGTAATCTGACCTTGGAAATCTTTACATCTTGCCTGGAAAGCCCTGTTGAGATGGGAAACTGGAATAGTTTCAGAGTGATCTTTGTAACTCTTAGACCCACATTGGCATGAATTTTCTACGTGGAGCAAATGGAAGTTGGAGGGTTGGTTTGGGCTTAGTGCTGTAGATTGCTTTTGCGTTCACATTGGCTTGAAGCTAGAACCAGGTTGGTGTTGTGTGCTAGTTGGACTGAAAGGTCCTGCTTGACTCAAGACTCTCATGTGGCTGGTTATGTGTTCGAAGTCTGATTCATTTTTATGTGGTAGCTCCTCTCTACCTTTCCACTTCCTCCTTGGTCAGTGCTCGAGTGGAAAATTGTACAGGTCACCTTGTTTCAGCAATGTCATTTATTGCTTCAAGTTAATTCTCTAAAGATTTGTACACATCCTGTAGAAGTGTGTCTTTATGTCTACTGTGTGTATTCTGATACTTAATACTCCAGGAAATGGTTACTCATTTCTTGCCTGGATTTAAAGGGTGTGAGGCAAGGGGTTTACCAGTCCTGTTAGCTGAGCAAAAGAGCCTCTTCTGTGCTTGTGCTCAGGGGAAATAAGCTCTGTTTAAACACGAGGTGAACTGCCTGTTGTTCCATAGGTTGGGAAACACAGGCTGTAACTTTTCAGGTGTTCAGGACTGATAATTATTCTCAGACATTTCAGTTACTCAATTTACTACATATGGGTAAATCATCACTTTCACCTTTTATGTGTTTTGTAATAAGTATTTAAAGTTGCATCACTTTGCTTTTAAGGAAAGAGAGTTGTCATATGTAGGTAGCTTAGAAAGTTTGGATTAATTTTTTTCACCTCTAATTATGTATCTTGTATATGAAGCTAGTGAAAATACAAAGTAGTATAGAGATGGTAATTCGGTTAGGATATTAATATTTCTGTAGTGAAATTAGTGAAGGACTTTGAGGTAAAGTTGCATGTATCGGTATAAAATCTAAATAATTATTTATCTTGAACCAGGTCTGTTTCCTCTCATGAAATACTCAGCCTAATTGTAGGCTGATTATAATTAGATTTTTCTCCTTAAACTTCTGTGTTTAGGGAGGCCCTGGTAATTCTCTTAGCAGAGGCATTAGGTGATGAAATCTCCCAAGTCGTGAAGCATCTGAACTATGTAACAACTATTTTTTAATCTTGTAATTGTCATTGGGTGGTGACTGATAGGTGCAAATGGCAGAAGAAGTTATTGAAGAACGTCAGATGTATATTGGACTTATAAAAACAGAAACAAAAAGGCTCAATATTTTTGTGCTGCCTGGTGATGTGAGAAACTTGAACTGATTTAGCAATCAGCTTACTCTAATTAGCCTTCTGTGTGTGTGGGAAAATTCTTAGGTTTGAGCTAAGATGTAATTTAATTGTAAGCTTAATTCATGATTTCACTGATGTCCCATTATAAATCAGAAAATAAATGTTATAATGCACCTTGCTTTGAATTCTGTTCCTAACTGCTAGAGTGGATTGTTTCCTTCTGTAACTTAAATGCTTTTTGTCTTTTGCATTTGTCACATGACAGGAGAATCTGAAAACTGATTTATGGGAAAGGAAAATCAGGGAACAATGACACTGTGCAAAAGCTGTCACACGTGCCAAGAAGAGTAGTAAAAACAGCTTTTGTTACTATTTTTCCCTCTTTGGTTTTTGTAATGTTAGAGGTAAATGTGGGTTAAAAAACCCACCCCAAAACAAACTACAAAACCCTATAAAACCCCACAATGTTGTAATAAGTATGTGATACTGTCTTGATACATTAATGTCTAGTTAGGATGTTTCTATCATTAAGGCAAATAAGTTGTTACTGGTGCTGCCACCACCTCTTATCTTTGATTTTTTGAAGTTTTGCATATGTGCACCTAGATGAGGCTTTAGTATTCTTAGACATCCACATAGGTTCCAGCAGGCTTTAGTCCTCTTTCCTCTTCCTTCTCCCTACCTGAAAAGGTTAAATGCCTTGCAGTGAGCTGCCAGTGTAGGAAATGGGCATGAGTTGTACCTTTCACAGCACAGCAAGGAGTGTTTGGTTTCTTTGGGCTTGAAAAATAGGCTTCATGGTTAATAAAAACAAAGGTAAGTTAGAGTTCCCTGATCAGATTTATACTGTTACTTACTGGTGGCATGTGAGTACTGGGAACTCCGTTTCTGAGGCTGTAGAAGAAAATATAAGTAAATGTTGAAAAAAAAATTCCTACTTTGTTGGGGGAAAAAATGTAAAAGAAAATTGGATGTAAAATGCCGTGGAAGAATTTGTCTGGTGTCTTGACACTTGGAGAGTGATTGATAGCTGGGATTATGAAACCTTGTTGGAGTCATCTGGACAGTTGGGCTACACGTGCAGGTTCTTATTTTTCAAGTGTAGTTTTTGTCTAGGTGATCTATCATCTGCTTGTTCCCCAAATCTGTTCTATAGAGCTTTTGGTGGTCCTACAAGAAAAAGGTGGAAGGAGGAGGAAAAAGACATCCTGATAGTGGGGCTGGAGTTCCTTCTGCCAACATCTGTGCATAGCAACTGGATTTTGTTTTGAATGTTTGGACCCTGTAGCATGAGGTTCAAAAACACTGGTGTGATTCCAGGAAATTACCCATTTACTTCCTGATTCAGAGTTGAGCCCTCTATATTTGGGGTTTTTCCTCCTCTGTGTACCAGTGAAACAGTTAAGTTTTTTCTTCTGCTGTGACACAGTTCATCTTAGAAGGACATGACAGAAAGGAAACATGTGGTCTTTGTTAGACCACAGAATAATGTTGTGTAAGTGGAATACCTCAGGGATAATGTGTAAGTTATTTTCTGTTGTTTAATGCATAAATTATGTTCTCTGTACAAAGCCACAGAGAGGAATATGTTGGAATGTATTGTGCTCTTACACTTCTGTTGTTGGAGTTCTGGTGTCATAACCAAAGTGGATCATGAGAAGTATGATGAGGCCTCAGATATTTCAGACTTGATATGGCTATTCAGTCATAAAGCTCTAGAGAGAAAAAGGAAGTGCCATAGAAAGTGTAAACCAATGTGACTGACTACTGAAGTGTGATTGGTTTCTTGCAGGAGGTTGATCTTGCACAAGATAAACAGTTTAACCAGATTGAGCAGGAAGTTCTTGAGTTTTTAAGATGAAAATTGAAATTTTTAAGATTAAAATACTAGGGCAAGATAAAGTTTTTAACTGCTGTTAAAGCAAAATGTGTTTGAATAAGGAAATTTTTTTTGCATATAATAAAGCTGTAGGGTGATAATGAGAAAATTTGATGAATCTAAGAAATTGCCAAAATTCTTTCCAAGCTTAGGGTGTATTATTACTGAAAGAATAGAGCGGGCTGTAACAAAATTGGAGAGCTTCTACTGTTAATTAAGGTACAGTAGATGAGCTGTTTTGCCCAGTGAAGAGCTGATCAATGAACTTTGGACTAGCAGTTCTTACAGAGTGGCTTTTAGCTATATAACCCTGGAATTAACTGGACAAACCAGTGTGGTCTTCCTATACTTTGGAAGGCTTTCTTCAACAATGTGTTGTGTATAATCTGCTTGGATTGTAGGAAGGCTTCTTCTCTAGCATCCTTCTCTCTACTCCTCCTGGCCAATTACTGAGATGAATGCACCTATGGAAACAGTTTCCTAAAGGCCATGGATGACGGATTGTCAGAGTTCTGAAAGAATAATTACTTGAAATAGATGGGTACTTGCAGAAATTGGAAAGTACCAAATTATGACAGCAGATAGTATTTTATGACTCATCTGAATTACCAAGCTTCAAAGGATAAGCAGTTACTTTTAAGATAGATAAAGTTCCCCAGTGGTTATGTTCTTTTCTTTCTGAACTTATAAAAATAGTGGGAATATTTTAGTCTGTCATGACAATGCTTCTGGTTCTGACATGACAGAAAACAGTTGTTTTCCATCCATCATGCCCAGTTTGACATCACAGTGGTGTTCATAGTTGAATGGCCTGTAAGGTCTCAGTTCTGTTAATAAGTGGGTGCAGTGGAATTAATCTAGCCTAGGTCTCCCCCCACCCCCATTGTTGAGGATGGCTACTCTCAAATAATGAGCTGTGTTTGTTTGAATTAACTTGTCTGTGTAGGTACTGCAAGCTGGTGGCTGCCTCCACTCCCCCATACTTCACTGTAGGAAAAGGAAAAGCATTAGAGGGTTTTGTGTGTCTGATGAAGAAGGTGGTAAAAACCAATGAGATGGTATTACAGTCATCAGTCATGTTCTGCTTTGTTTCAGATGAAAAAACTTGTGTTTGATGCTCTGGCAAAATATATTTTGATTCTTCAAGTTTCCAGTTTTATTCAGTGTAGATTGGGCTCTTAGAATTTTTCAGTGAATTTTGGCTGAGGCTGAAAGGTATATTTGACTAGCTTGCCATAGGGTAGGAAGTGTATCTTGGCTGTGATTCTTCTCCCCCAACCCCCCTTTTTTTTCACTTAGAATTTGCTGTGTCAGAGATGATGTCATTATTTGGGCCATGCATTAGCAATTCATTATCCGTCTATACATAGCTCTAAAAACATACGCTTAGCTCTCCTCTTCTTCCATTACTTTGAAAAAAAAGCCCCAGATTTCACTTGATTCTCAGATTTGCTAACTAGATCTCTTCTTTTTGTGTTGACATTGGAGGTCACTTGAATATATGATGATCAGGTGACCTCAGTTGTTCTGTGGAAGTTTGGAGATGTCATAGCCCCTGAGACAGCTGTCCAGGGCAGGTCCTTCACTTCATCAGTTTGCTTATTCTTGCAAAGAGCATGTTTTTTCTTCATCTTACGCACAGCTAGTGATAGGGTTTGCTATTTGTGCTATTCAGTAGAAAAATGCTCAGTGTTTAAATGAGAAAGACAAGACATCCCAATGGCTAGTTGTTGGCCTGATTGCTTTCCAGCTCATTGTATTTGTGTCTGATGTAGCAGGACCAAAATACAACTTCTGTCTGGAAGGAAAATGAACTGTAGATTTAGGCACTTAAGAACATGCCAAGATGTTTGATATTGTCAAACTTCAGTAGCAGTATGAAACTTAGGAAGTTGGATGAAGACTTGCTGCCATCTCAGAGATGCCTTGCAGATGCCACTTGATCATCCTGAAGATGCCAACTTTATCAGTAGAAGTGAATTCAGATTTAATTCCACAGTGCTTGTCTGAACGTTTTTCACTGGGTACTTGCTAGTTTTTTCTTGGCAATCTAGTGTTTGGCAAGGATAAGCATGTTAAAATATGTTGATCTAAAAACTGTTGGGCTTTTGTAGACTTCAGCTAAGATACCACACTTCGTGCTGTGAGAGGAGTGTATTTACTAGTGGTCTGTGTCCTTGCAATTTTGACATTTTGGAAGGAGTTTGTAATTATTAAGTATTGAAGATGAGGGTATTCTGCTTCAGTTGCCTGAGCTCTTGTGGGAAACCTTGTCTGTGTTACGTCTGTAGAAGTGCATTAGTTTCCTAATCTTTGAATGGCTGAGGTGCTGTTTACATCTCCTCTCCTAGACTTGGTTGGGTGCTCTGCCCTGTGCAGTGAGAGAAGTGGGAGACTGGTAGTAACTGGCATACAGGTGGGGTCGTTGTATTCACTCATGGGAGTCTAGGAGTGACAGCTTTGCTCCACAGTGACAAACTGCTACTGATGTACTACTTTGAAAAAAATTACTTCTGTGAGTGGCACCCAGTGGGTATTATGTGTTCTAATGGTGATCTCTTAAAAGGAGATGGAAAATGCTTGGCACTGCAACAGGTTTCCCAGAGAGGTTGTGGATTCTCCCTCACTGGAGGTATTTAAGAAGAGTCTGGACACAACCCTGAGCCATGTGCTCTAGGGTGGCCCTGCTGGAGCAGGGAGGTTGGACCTGATGACTCACTGTGGTCCCGTCCCTTCCAACTGATTTCTCTGATTCTTGATTCTGTTTCATATTATTACTGCAGATTGTTAGAAGGATTTTGCTTGAAAAAATATTGAATGGAAGTTATGACATCAGGTAGTTGTTTTTTATTTTTTTTAAAGTGCAAAACAAAAGCGAGCGGTGCTTGTCTAAGAACTGCTTGAAAAATTGTGTTTCTGTTAAGGTACAGCAGCTGGGCTTTGGCAACAGAGCAGTCAGCAAATGTGCTTCACTTTCAGTACATCTGACATAAAGAGACCTCGTTGGGGGGTTTTAATCACAAATTTGAACGATAGTATTTTTGTCAGTTTGTAATACCTCGTAAGTTCAGGTGTTAAGGTCATTGTGCTCTTAAAAGAAGCCTATTTGATGTTTAAAGGCTGAATGTTTTCCTTTCCTTTTGCTTGTGTAAAATAAAACCTAACGAAATAATTGTGACCGATCGAAAAGTGGTAAATTTTTAAAATAAAATAAATGCGATGTAAAATTGCCTGGTTTTAAAACGAACTGACTCAGTCCTCTGCATGTTTCTGTTCTGTTTTGCACAGGGTTTGTGGATGCACTTAGATGTTTGCAATGAGCACTGTGGCTGGCATGCCCCAGTGTTTTGGATACCAATGCATAGGACTCCGTAGTAATCGAATTTATCAGAAACGAACGTCATGAGCATAGTGATCCCATTGGGGGTTGACACAGCAGATACTTCTTATTTGGAAATGGCTGCAGGCTCAGAGTAAGTATGTGAACATCATTCGTAAGTTTTTTATGTATTTTTTAATTGTTTGTATTTTTCCTTAGTGTTTTTTCCGTGCAGTTGGAGAGAACTTAGGAGTCTCCTTAGACTTGTTGAATCTCTAATTACTGAAATTAATAACTGTCACTTTATTCTTAAGTCAGTTTCTTCATCTTCAGGGAGAGCCAAGGAGAGAAGCTAAACGGTTCTACAGATGCATATTTTTCTTGCCTGTCAGACTAAGAAATAAAGATGTTGCTTGGTTTGCCTTTCATGGTTTAAACATTTTGCCGTTTCAGTTTCCTTTTTAACTATGCACGAAAACTTTTTTTTAATTATTTTGCACCTTAGAAAGGTGAACGAATGTGGTGCATTAAACTGCAAGGAAGTGGTAGTAATTAAGACGGGGATGCCTTGGTGAAAATTGAAGGCCTGCCTTAATTGGCTAATGCCATGTCTTCACAGAGTCACTTCTAATTGGAAAGCTGGTAGAAATTCACTTGTTAATTATTCATTTAGGTAGTAACTGAATAAAGGGTTACAGAGCCAGTGAAATCCTTCATGCAGTCAATTGGCTTTGCATGAAATAAGTGAATTGCTGGGTTTTGGGGGGTGGGGTGTGACTTGTGGGGTTTTCTGTTTGGTTGGGGAGGTTGTGCATGTGTGGGTTTTTGTGTTGTGGTTTGGGGTTTTTTTTTCCCTTGTCTGCTGTAAGGTATTGATGGGCTAGAGTTTGGGTATTGCTGATCTCTGACTGGAAATTTTCCTTGTCAGGCAAATGTCTTTCCATGTGTGTAGCATCAACCTGACAAATGTTGAGATGAGAAACAGCACTTCTTTACACCTTGCTTCTTTGCGAGGTTAAAGACCAATGCAGTGTTAAAAACTTTTACCCATGTACATAGGTACATGATACTGTTGGGTGTGCAGTATAGGGATTTTTTCTCTGTTGCTTTTGCATTAGTAAAGTTTTTTGAGGGAAGAGAGATGGGTGTCAAAAGATACTGAAGCTTAAAGATCCAAGAGAGTTTGTGTAAGCCACAGAGGATATTGTACATTACTTTGCATATATATAGGAAAACCCCCAACGTTTAATTTCTTAGCAGAAATGTTAAATTCATCATTTATATTGAATTGGGGTATTGGTTTGTTGGGTTTTTTTAACCACTTGGGGTGCTGTTATTCTTACCCTTCCTGTGAGCGTTTCTGTGGTAATGTTAGACTCCCTATCCAGGGGTAGGATAGCACACCTTTGCTTGCATTATGTACTGACACAAATGGAATAGGCTTAGTTTACCTACAAGCTTGAAATTTTTTATAAATACAAAGTAAACTTTGTAACTTGGTCCTCAATTGAACAGGTGCATAGAATAACACAAATTTAGATACATGCAGTCTTTGCTTGAGAGCATGTGAAAGTAATCCTAACCTGTTTAAGAAGCAGGTGGTTTTCCTTCCAAACCTTGACACAAATGTTAGGCACTGTAAGCAGAACTGCTGAACAGCTTTGTAAGGGGATGATCTCTCCTGTGCATTTGGTTCTACATGAGTCCGCACCATTTGTCTGAGGAGAGCCAAGAATTGGCAGTTCACGTTACATTTCTGAAGTCATTTTGTTTATCTCTTCATATCATGAGCTCTAGTTACTTTGGCGCAGATAAGTTTTTAACTTGAATGAACTGTTTGCAGCTCTTCATTATCTTTCCCTGTGCTTCTCTTTTATGTTCAGAGAAGGTCATGATTCCCGAGTTTGCTGACATTCCTTGCAGACACAGCATGCTGTGCTGAAATGAAAATAAATACAGTTGTCAGTACAAACAAGATAGAGTTCGTAGGGTGTTATTTGCTTGATACTGTGGCAGAGCAACCCAGTTAGGAGCTGCTTTTCTTCAGATATTTAGTGACTGTCACCAGTTGGATTATTTCTTGTCTCTGCCTTACTTAGCCTGAAATATGTGTAGGTGCATGATTGGCTTATGCTGATCCAAAAGCCATGTGTGCCACTGTCTAAAGAAGTGTGACACCAGGGTGTGTCCCTGCCCTACCAGCTTACACAGCTGTAAACCTCTACCACCATCTGCAGTTTGGTTTCTTTGTGCATTTTCTTTCAGAAATGTTGGCTATAGATTATATTGATAACAGGCATAGATAGTCTTTGAGCAAGTTCTGGGGTTTTCCCAAGAGGGAGGAGTTGGAATTTCTCCACCGTGAGTGGCAGGTCTGATATTGCTTCATCAGTTGCTGAAGCATGAGCAAACACAAGAATGGAGGAGTGGCAAACCTCAGTATGCTGGAAAAGGAGCCCAGGGAGAAGCTCTTTGTTTAGTGCATTCTCTTAGTGCTGAGAGATTTTTCCTTATGCTTCCAAGACTGTAAGAAAGTGGAGTGTTGCTTGTACCTAAGTGAGCTATCCAGATAGATCATCTGAGTACCACAGTAGTCAGAACTCATATATTTTGCCTTTATTTGTAGGTCTTAGTACAGATGATTGTGTGAGTACTCACTGGTAAGGACCTTGTAATGGTGAGCAGAATCAGCCATTTTGGACTTCCTGAGTCAGTGTTAGTGTAGCTTAGAGCATGAGTATAAGCTGCACATTGGGAAATGGCAGGGATGGTACTGTTTTTCTGGGTCTCACAGCTGTGTATGTTTTTTAGACTGAAGGCCTGGATAATACACCTCAAAATCACAGTACGCAGACCACTGTTTTGAGTTCAGTGTCCAGGAGGGAAAAATCATGAACGTTGTTGTAGTCTGCAATACAGATGATACCAGGCCAGCCTGTACTTGCAGGGCCTGCTACAACATGCATAGGGAGCAGAACCCACTCCCTGGTGGAGCAGCAGTGCTTGGTTCTTTGTTGTTCAGGTGTTGAAGCCTGTCAGATGTATTTGGTTAGATGAAAAGTCTTGAAAGAGAAAATACTGTTTCTCATACAGAATGTATTGTAGTCCTTATCTGAGATGACCTTCAGCCAGACACTGCTAGGTGTGCTGGTATAAATCAATAACAAACCCAAACTCCTTGCAAATTAGCTCTCTTAAAGTGGTATGTGGTAGATGATGTTGCTGAAGGATGTGTAGAAGCAAGAGGTTTCATTGGGAGTTTTGACAGATGCTTTCAGGAAGAACTCTTAGCTAAGTTTTCATAGCCTATAACTTGGCTACCCACCTGCCTTTGAACATCTTAGTTTTAGTGAGATTTTGTTCACTACTTTTTTTACAGCAGTGGTTGATGGCACCAGATTCCAAGGACTGATTGTATTTTGGGTTTTAGTCAAAAACAGTGAGTTTGGGTTTTTTCCTTCCTGTAAGTTATTACATGGTCAAGAACAAAGCAGTATTTAAAAGGAGTGGGGTGAAGGAGCTCATATTTTAGAGAAGAATTAGAATCATAGAGCCATCCAGGTTGGAGGAGACCTCTAAGACCATCGAGTCCAACCATTAACCTGACACTGCTGGAACCCCCAAACCAGATCCCCCAGCGCCAGATCCAGATGCCTCTTAAACACTTCCAGGGATGGTAACTCCACCGCCATCGCCCTGGGCAATCTGTTCCAGTGCCTGACCTGATTCGAATTGGCTTCGAATCGCTGCCAGTTGATTCCTTCAGCAGAGATTGACTCGGAGCTTGCAGGGACTGAGCCTTGGGCAGTGGCTGCTCTCGGTTTTTTCGTTTCTCACTGCTGCCATCTGCTGGCGCCGCGCGGAACCACAGCCCCTGCGACTGGGGCCGAACGGTAGGGAATGACCCAGAACGTGAATTGTTTCACCTGCAGAATGAAAACTATCGAGCAGTTTTCCAAAAATACGTGCATCTTTGCTTTTATTAATTGATTTGAGAAAGTATTATGTTTTCAAATCATTGCAGCCCAAGAGCAGGACAGAAGCTTTTTTCTTTTTTTTGTGGAGCTTTTTGTTTCGCTCATTGTGAATATTTTGCAGAGTTCTGAATTGCTAACCACAGCACTTAACAAGTATATATGATATTTTAGCAAAATGTCATGGTCAGTTTATCAGAGTGATATTTGTGTATTTTAGGAAATAACACTTTGGTCAAACAATATACTTTGTATTGTAATACAAACATTAAATACCATAAATACCTTCCTTAGTTAGAAGCTGAGACTGCAGTTGTTTGAGGTGAAGCTGAAAAATGTGGTATGCTCAGAAGACTGACAGGCTTAGTACATCAGTCTGTTACAGAACTGGCTTGTGTCCAGAAATACAAGCAAGGAAAGCCTTGTAGTGTTCTCACGTGTCTGAATGCTTAACCTTTTCTTCCTGAAAACTTGCTTTTTGGGATGCCAGTGGTGAGGTTAGGGTGGATGTCTCTAGTACAGTAGTTGGTGTTCTGCTGCTTGAGCCCCAAAAGATTTTAAAACTTCATTTTTAAATTATTACCTCATGCTTTAATCATCTGTACAATGAGATATTTTACCACGAGGCATTCCTTCACCAAACTGTGCAGTTCTGAGCTGCCGTCCCAGAGGAAGGGCTTGACCTTCGAGCAAGTCAGAGTGTATAGGGTGTTTCTGTTTCAGGTGAGGGTCGTGCACATGGGGGCAGAGCAGGGGTAGTAAGGAATGTGATGACTTGTCTGCCAAAGTTACTTCTGTCTGTAGTTCTGTGGAGATTTGATACTCACTCTGTACTGCTTATGGCATCTGAATCACTCTTCTATTGACTGTAAAGGAAACCTATGATGGTGAATTTTTAGCTCTGCCACCTCCTTCCTGCAGTTCTTGGTCTCCTCCACACTGTTCCCACCCCAGTGTAGTGGATAAGTGGAACAGTAACAGTTCCATTCAGAGCTCTAGTGAGCATCTGTTGTAATTTAGTGTCTGTGCCCCCTGCACAAGCATTTGGAAAAAACCTTTGCTGAAAGCTGATTCTGCTCTAAATTTGTATTTATGGTACAATTCTTTTAGTACAAAGACTTAATTGCCTTTCTGGATCACCTGATTTTCTGCCACCATTTTTCTGGTTTTCCTTGTCCGAGTGAGGCTGGTTTTTTTCCTTTTTGACCTTGTACTTTGTTTTATGAGTATTAAAATAGTTGGAGATAAATGCATGTTTTCTGTATTTTGTTTTTGGAAGCTTAATGCCTTGCTTCCCACAACTGTTACGCCTCTAAATATTAAACTTTGTTCTCTAAAGTGGTTTATAGATTGCTAGAGTAGGTAGAAATGGGTTTAGGGAGTAGGTTGTATTGTCTTGCCTTATCTTTTGCAAGAGATAAGTTTTTGTAGTCGATGAAATAAATAAATGATCTGTCTTTTTAGGACACTTCCATTCTGGTATCTTTTACTGAGTGTTCCTGGGTTGAAGTAGTTGGTATTTAGGTCGTAGTAATAGTTATTTTTAATGAAGGAAACTCTCCTAAATTAATTGTGGCACTGCTGAAGGATGGATTGTACCAGAATTCCCCCCTCCCTGTCCTGTATCAGTAAGCCCTCCTGCTCTAACACTGCTTATTGTCCAGCAAGACCTAGGTTGGGCACTGGCCATGGACAGACTAACTGTGCTTCTGCTTGTCCCATTCAGGAGATGCTGAAGAACAGCAATGGAAGCAATGCAGTGGCCAAGACCCTCTTGTAGTGGAGAAAGAGAAGTTAAATGCTGGATGATAGCTATTGCCTCTTTCATTGGCATTTTGTTGGCTAGATAATCAGAAGGGTGAACTGGCTGCCAGGAAAGATGTAGGGTTACTGCACACATGTGTTAGGTGGGTAAATAGGTAGAGGCAAATGGGTTGGAAAGACACAGCTTTCTGTTTTAGCCATGGGTTTGATGAACCTGGCAAGTTCTGAGCTGTTTCTGGAAGCTAGTTCCGATAAACTCTGAATATAAAGGCACGTTTTCAAGTTGTGAAGGGGTGTGAGAGAGTAAAGCAGTGTTTTTCTGTGCTTGAAATGATGAAGAGCAGAGTTAGTTTGTCTCATGCTAGTCAGAGGTTGTATTTTTAATGTTAGTACTGCACATGATTTGTGTGCTCACGCTGTTTGCTCAGTCTCTGCAGCAAGGCAGCTGATGACTGTTAGAGACATTAATGTTTTTAAAAAAGATTTTTTGCTTTGGACTCTGGATGCTGAAGTCTTCACCCAGTAATGCTTTTAACCAGAGTTTCTCTGTTTAACAATGTTACCATGTAGTAACCTCGCATGGGAAAATGTTCATAAGGAGAAATGGGCCACCAGAACCATTAGTGGGGCACATCCAAGTAGATGTGAAAATGCTGTGCTTTGTTTTTAGAAAACTGATGATTAATTATATTTTTACAAAACGTTGCCAACAAATGTTAATTGCTGGCGGTCTTTTAAATTAAACTAGTATTGCTTTGTGACACCATAAAAAAACCCCTCTGTTGAGTATCTTAATGTCTAAGAAGAAAACCAGCAATATCTATTTTAATTTAAGATTTAGAAAGAACAACTTGATTTTAGAAATCAGTTCAAGGAATTAGTAAGTTTTTTGAGATGAGAAATACAGTTCAATCCTAATAAAAATTAGAAGAGGGAACCAGGCCTGATTTGTGGTGTGAGTCAAGCCACTTCAGTTGTAGATGTTTGTATTTTGCTGTGCCTTTCAGTGTGAAAAACAACCCACTGTAGGCAGCCTGGACTCATTTGTCCTAGTGTGATTGAATCATATGGTACAGTGAAAAAGCTGCAAGTTGTCTCAGTCATGAGAGTGTACATATGCTTGCGTGCACACATGAATGTAGCTGCTGAAGAAAGGTAGTGAAGGTATTTCTCATGCTCAAAAACATCTTCTGACGTCAGTATTCTTCTATCTTGTCTTTCATGTTGTGGGTTAGGGCATACAAACCAGAGTTGTGTATTAAAAGAGGCAGTGCTTTGATTGCAAAACATTGCACAGATTTTTATCACTTTTTTTCCTTTTTCTTTAAAGATAAACCGATAAAAACTGCCTCATTGAGAAAGATTTGCCCTGTTGGGAGTGATTTGCCCCTGTTAGGATTTCTGCTGTGGGACAGTGGGTGCAGACAGTTCCCACCACAGCTGCTGGGGATTGCTGCAGGCCCCGGGCCAGAGCTCCTTCCTGTGCCCCTTCCCACCCCTGGGTCTTCTGTTCCCTCCTGCAGCCTCTGGTACCACCCTGGGGTCTTCTGTTCCCTCCCTGCAGTTTCTCTTACCACTCTATTTTTCACTGAGTGAGAGGGCTGTTGGGGGGGTGCGAGTTTGTTCCCATCCCCACCTGCTCCTTGAAACAGAATCAGCAGGGTATTAATTAGAAGTTGTGCAGCAAGTACTTCTGATTTATTAATACAAATCACATATTAATTGATTTATTCTTCATCTCTTGTTTGCCTTGCAGACCAGAATCTGTAGAAGCTAGCCCTGTGGTAGTTGAAAAATCGAACAGTTACCCGCACCAGCTGTATACCAGCAGCTCACACTCACACAGCTACATTGGTCTGCCCTATGCAGTAAGTCCTGTGCTAAGTCTTCTGTACAAAATAGTTATGTAAAGTCTGCTGTTCTTAACTGGAAAAGCTGATTCATGCTTATATTTCTGTATTTTACTGGGAGTTGGGGAAGATGACTAAAGGTGGTTGATGAGAAGCAGAATACAGAATCTATAGTGCACTTAAATATAAAACATAATTGAGAAGTTAGAAAATATGACTGAATGATGACAGAAATAAGATTTTAACCTATTACTAAAAAATTAAAAGTCTTTGAAGTTCTTTGCCAAGTGAATTATTATACTTTGGCTTAAATAATCATCAGTGTTTGAGTATTTCTGAGTTTTAACTTCTATTTTAACAAAAATCTAGGACCATAACTATGGTGCTCGGCCTCCTCCAACGCCTCCAGCTTCTCCTCCTCCATCAGTGCTTATAAGCAAGAATGAAGTAGGCATATTTACCACTCCCAACTTTGATGAAACCTCCAGTGCTACTACCATCAGTACTTCAGAGGATGGAAGCTATGGAACTGATATTACCAGATGCATTTGTGGCTTTACACATGATGATGGATATATGATCTGTTGTGACAAATGCAGGTAATGAATATTAAAATAATTTAAAAGGTAAACATTGCTTAAAACTTCAAGCTGCACTGAAAATCAGTGTAATAAATGATGGTTTAATTAATTTAAGTCATAGGAAATTTCCTTCCATCAAAAAGGTGTTTGAAGGTTGTGTGGTTTTCTGCTAGGCAAGGTAGTTGGTTTAGGTCAGTGAGTAGTTTTTATACTTTATTCCAGTCTCTCTTGACTACTCATATTTTTAATGCCTTTACTTGTGCATTGCTGTGCAATGAAGGTATATCTGCTTCCTCTCTGAAAAGGATGTCTCTGATATTTTCTCCAAGTTATTAGCATGGTAAAATAAAGATCTAGGGATTACTTCATCTGTGTGTAGTGTGTAGTAAACCATCTTGGTAACTTAATGTATGTAAATCAAGTAACTTGAAATATGAACCAGAATATGAAAGAAGCTTCAAAAAATGTTGGTTTCTCTGTGCATGATTTTTCTGGTAAGAACTCTTTTAAAATTTTCAAAGGATGTAGTTTAAAGAATTTTAATAAGTGTGAAAAGACTGACCTAGATTCTTATTGGAGAAGCTGAAGTTAAATGTTTAAACTTCTGTGATTATGCTTAAGCACCTCTTGATCGTAGTCTGATAGGAGAGTGCTATTAAATAGTTGGAGTTGAAAAAATAAACTTTACAGGAGAAGACAAAGCCCATGTTTCTACTCACTGTTAGCCTGTGTTGTTACATTCAGTATGCTGAATGCTGCTGAATTGAATAGATCTTCCTGTTACAGCTAATTAAAACATTAATTTGAGCCCCATTCTTCTGTCTGCCTATGTAACAAGCTTGTTAGTCATGTCTGATAGTCCTTGATTCTGATAACCTTTCCCTTTATTTGGAAATGTGTTAAGATGTTCTTTCAGCAGTGGAAACAGCCTATAACAGGCAGTCACCAGTTAGGTAGAGTCTGCTTCCTTTGAAGGAGAGATTCTCTGTGAGGAGTTGGAAAGAGCTGTGGTAAATTCACGAATGGGAAGATAACCATTTCTGTGTCCCAGTTCTTTGTAGCCATGTGGGACAAGTAGCCTCTCTTTCCTGACTGTGGGAAGCAGTTAAAGCTCTGTCTGTGCTGCACAACAGTATTACCAGTCATGTGTGGTATATATGTCTATATATACAAGTAAAACATTTCCTGCATCTGTTTATAAAGGAAAGACTTTTGTTTAAAAACAAACCACTTTTTGCTATGTAAAGAGTAAGTCTTGTTGCTGAGGGTATTTTTCTCTGTCCTGTTCTCTATTGTGGCAATTTACTGTTTTCTAGTGTCAGAGAAAAGTTTCCAAGAGGGAAAATGAGTCTAAAGAAGCAGAGACACCAGGAGACAGCCACAAGATTGGAATTACAGTGATCAGGGGAATAGAAAATCAGCTAGCAGAGTGGAGGCAAAGACAGTGATTGAGATGTAGTTTTAGACAGTATTCGACCAGAGTGAAGATCATGATGAACAAACAGCTCACTTCCTCTGTGTGTGTTGTGCACAGTTTTTAAACTTGTACTTAAAAGTTGGGGTTTTGTTGTGTTTCTTTTTTCTCAGTGTCTGGCAGCACATTGACTGCATGGGGATTGACAGGCAGCATATTCCTGACATATACCTGTGTGAACGTTGTCAACCCAGGTGAGTAGCTCTGTTGATTTTGAACTCTGAATTAAAGTAAGTTGAGTAGAGATTTGAAAAAGAGTTGCTGGGGGGAAAAAAGTTGATTGTTCTGACAACTAACATATGAAAGAGACTGTGCAGCATAGTCCTGACAGTTCTACTTTGAGCTACATTTCTGGTGCAGATGATCTTACCAGCACTTGTTCACAGCAGTCATTGTTTCACCTCACTAGGCAGCAGGGGTAAGCCCTTCAAACACTGCATCAAATCAGCACTGAGTCGTGGGTCCTTCCTCAGGCTGACCAGTACATAGTCCATTCCATCCTGTGTCTTGTGGCTGTCCTGCATTAGGAACAGCAGTGTTCTCAGGTGAACTGCCCCACCAGTGCTTTAGTGGATTGTCCTTACAGCCCTATTCCAGTGTGCTGCAGTGTTCTCCTGGGGGTTTCTTGCTCTGGAATGAGTATTTGCATGTACTCTCCTTCTTCCCCTCCCCCCCTCCCCAAAGTAAGGTCATATGACAAGGAGGTTCTGTCTCCAGTAGGTAGATTATACCTGATTGTCATCATAGTTGTCCTGTGATGTAGAGTATAAAATGCTGCCTGTTGCTTATGTTGCAGATCATTAATTAAACAGCAGAAAAAGATGTGTTTAGAGTCTTTCAATTACCAATAAATTGTTCTTTTATTTCTGAGAAATAGTTTGGACCTCATCATCATAGAATATTTGTTCAGTATTGTATTGTGAAGATTGTTCTGAAGAATCTGCAGGAAAATGCTTTAATGCCTGCTCGTCTGTAATTCATGGATCAGCTGTGGATCTTTGTCTTCTGAGCTATCAAGTTTGGTTATGTTTTCAAGTGATTTGGATATGTGCATGTGCCTTGTATTAAAATGGAACAGAACAATGCACAACTGATGTTTTTTGAAGAGTCTAAACTTTCACTTAGTTTCCTGTTTATTCTGTAATGGTCAGTGGGAAGTGGTAACTGTGAAAATGTCTGTTTGGATACTTAGATGCATTGATTTATTTTCTAATTTCAGGAGTTTAGATAAAGAAAGAGCAGTGCTGTTACAACGAAGGAAAAGGGAAAATATGTCAGGTGAGTAAAGCCTAAAGCTTTTTCCTTAGTGAAGGTTATAAAGTAAGTATAAATCAACTGTATAGACCTAAGACTGCACATACATGGTTCTTGTAGTTTTGACAGTCTTCAGCATATAAGGTTCAGTAAATCAATGCCTTTTACTTGACTTTATGATTACTAAGATAACATTATATCAGAACTGTTGTAGTTCCACATGTTTTATTAAAGGTACTGCCTTTTATCATATCAGGGTGGAGTAAATCAATCTGTTGAACACTGTTAGTTTCATAATGCCTTTGTAATAACTATAGTGCTTCAAGTAAGGGTCTGAAGATGAGATGGAAGAGGTTCAAGTTTCTTCTTTCAGGATGAGAGAGGGTTGCTAAGTCTACTTTCTTTTTGGAAATAATTCTCTCACAGCTCTGTTGTGAAAGGAAATCCTAATTCGGACCTGGTGGACCTATGGTCTTGGGTTTGTTTTGACAATGAGAAAAGTTGCTAAACTTAGGTAATACAATGTAGATAAAATGATGTTTTGAGGGTTTTTCAGCCTTTGATAACTAGGTAGTGTGTATAGTGCAAGTGCCTATTTCCGTCTCTGTATTTTATGGAATTAGCTCTCCTACCTGATCATAGAATTCCAAAACTCATCTGGCCTAACTTGCCAGGAGTTCTGCCCAGCCATTACCACATTGTGTTGTAGCATTCTTGATTCACAGGTGGTACTTTCAAGTTCTATTACAAAAGTAATCATCTGGCAGGAAGTCATCCTCCTAAAGGTGAAGTGTTGTACTTTGATATCATGTCTCTGAAGTAGTGAGGGGTGTATGTGTGCTTTAAGATTTCTTTAAAAGACACCATGTAGGTAACATCCTGCTGCTTACTTCATATGCCTTCAGAAAATCTCCAGAGTGTGGTGTGGCATAATTGTGCTGTCCAGTGCTAAACAGCCTCAGGTCCCTTAAAGGCATTAATGACTTTCTTAGAAACCACAATAGTTTTTTGTCTTCTCTGTTTTCATTTGAACAGAACCAAACTTGATAAAATGAATTTTGGTTGTCCTGCTAGGTCATGCAGATTTAAATTCTAAAATTTTTTTTTTTTTTTTAGAATTTAAAATTATTTTGGCTGATTTTATGAAAATTATAGAACAAATAGATTACAACTCATTTGGAGTTAATGAGTTCACTGAGTGGTGTGAGGATGAACTTGAATTTGCATACAGGATAGGGGAAGTTGATGGTCTGAGCTATGTAAGTTACTCCCTGGGACTTGCTGACACACCAGCTGATCATTTACTGTAAACTTAAGGGAGGGAAAATACTCAGAATCTTAGTAGGAGCTGAAGAGATTTTTACCTTTGAAGTTAGTGTTCAGCCCTCCTTAAACCTGTCTTCTAAATCTCTTACGTGCATTCAGTAAGAAAAAAAGTACTAAATGGTAAATCTGAAGTATCAAAACAGTTAAAACCAAAGACATTCTAATACTCCTTCGTCTAAAATTTGGTCAAAGTGTAATATTGATTACTGTGAATTATATTACATAACTTGAATATATGTTTGCGTCTCTTAACTTTGATTTAACTTGGCTAAATGCACTTGTCTGTATTGGCTGATACTGCATGGGTCAGTTGGACTTACTGATCCTTGGTATGAGATACTAATAAATGGCCAGTTTTCATAGGTGATTCCAAGTAGGAAAAGCAAAAGTAGCATCAATTTGAATGCATTATTTGGATGTTCTTTGATGTTTCATTTAGAGATGAGAATTCTTTACAGTACGATGATTTTTATTGTAAAGGTTTCTAAACAGTTGCTGTTGTAGGTGTGTTGCAACAAAAAGTAAACAACGGGGAGCTAGTAGCAGATGAGTTGTTTTGCTTCAAGAAAAGAGCTTTTAAATGAACATTGCACGTGATAGAACATTTGGTGTCTTAATTATGAGTAACCACATCACATCTTTCCCTGGGAACATTTTCAGCCCATTGTTCTAGGGCCTGTGGTTGGATGTGGTGATGTTGATTTTGTTGCTGGGGTATAAAAGTGCAATTCTGATGCAGCTTACTCTGCATCCTCTGGTTCAGTGATGGGAGCATCTTTGTTAAGCCCCTACTTGGTTGTATACTGGATATTTTGGTGTCTTTTTTCACTTTGTTTTGTATTATTTTAAGAACAATATCTAGATGTGTAAGTTATTAGGAATGTTGCTTCAAGCTACCTGGTCTTGAAATTGATGCTGACAAGACCACTTGCAGCTCGTGAATCTGGGCCCATAACGTCTGAAATTCAGAGAGAGAGTTTGTATCTTCCCTTCTGACATGCAAACTCAAGATCTGACCTTAGTGTGCTTTACTAAGGATCTTACAGAATCGTGAAGGCTGGAGGAGACCTCTAAGATTGACTCCAACCATTAGCACATCACTCTTCAAAGTGAAAGCAGGTTATGTAGGTTATGAAGGAGTGTCTCAAAACAACTCTGTGTAATTATATGTTCAGCTGAGGTAATTATCCTTTACAGTAAGTTAGGGCATAATGTAGGCAACAATCCTTAAGGAAGACAGTGTTTTGTGGGGCGAGGGGCGAGGGGGAGAGGTGTGTGGTGGTGGCACTAGTGTAGGAACTACAGACATTGACAATTTCAAGACGGCCTTGGGTTTTCACTTCTCAATCACTGGCTATTCTGCTGTTCATCTTTGATTAGACATGTCTTCTTAGGTGTCTTTTTATGCTAATTTAGAAAATATTCCCACGGAGATGTAAACAAATTCAGAAAACAACATCATTTCCTAATTTATAATTATGTGCCTGATAAATTGTTCAGAAGAGTAACCAAGATGGAAAAATGGGATTGTTTACTATGCACATATCCTTTTAAGGATATGCACATATCCTTTTGAGGAATGTTGTGAGCAAGAAAAATCCAGAGTAACCAGTAACTGGAGTTCTTTATTTAGTAAAGAAGGTTTCAAGAACTAGGACTGTTGAGTGCACCGATTAAGGCAGCATCCTTCTGAGCTCAGGAGCAGTGTTCTCTCTGCTCTCACCTGAAGGATCTGTAAAGCCTGGTTCTGTGCAGTGTCAGAAAGAGCCTTGCTTAGTGTGAGGTGTATTTACTGAAGGCAGAATATCTGGAAAAGCCACTGAAAGCAGGAGTCTGTACTGAGCACATGTGAACAGCACTCTCCTATCTGTGTGCACCATCTCGCTGCCAATCCTCCCCATCCTTCAAAGCCTTTCATCTTGACAGAACTAGGGTAATCCTGTTTCAGGTCGGGATATGTGTTTGTCTGACATAAATGCTGATGTATGCTAAATTGCAGGCTTTGGCCTTTAGGTCTGTGGGTGCACAGCACAAAGGAGTATCTGTCAGTTTGTGTGTGATCATTTTTAACGAGTGAAATAACTTGCCTCTTCTCAGAGTAGCAGCATGTTACTGTACAGGGATTTTGAGTGGAAAAGGCTTTTGGCTAAATGGACATATTTACCCCGAAAAAGGCACTTGACACTGCAAATTGCAGCTGAAATAGTTGATTATGACTTACATGTGATTAATTAATAGGGCTTCACAAGAAATGCTGGCCAGTCATTAATTTTAATCCCTTCTGGAATACAGTCATCTGAGAGAACCCTAAAGCCTTATTACAACTGAAAGCTAAACATAAGTGAATGAGTTAACAAATAATTTTTTTCACCATTTTTGTTCTGCTTCTAGTTTTGCTTATAATGGAATATGGCAATGTAATTCCATGCAAAGAATGGAATTGATCTAGTACATTTTTCTTACCTGGCATTACAAACATCTGTTAATTACCAGTTTCTCATTGGTCCTTCATTTTCATGCTGTTGCAACTGCTGGTGAATTTTGCATATGAGTGCTTGGAGCATTTGTCAGTATGTATTTTTGGTGTTTAAAAGCAGATGTAGAGTAACTAGTGAATGCTCTTTCTACAGTACGTGATTGCTTACAGAGTATTCTGTGTTTTAAAGATGGAGATACCAGTGCAACAGAGAGTGGTGATGAGGTTCCTGTGGAGCTGTATACTGCTTTTCAACATACACCAACTACGATTACTCTAACTGCTACAAGAGTTACAAAGGTCAATGATAAGAAGAGGAAGAAAAGTGGAGAGAAGGAACAGAACATAGCAAAATGTAAAAAAGTAAGTGAACATCGTTTTTTTACCACTGTGTTATAAATTATAGCTATGTGGCATCTCTTACCAAGAGACACTGACTTTAAAAATCATGCTTCTTTATATTTTACTACCTGATTTTAGAGTGAAATGTAATACTGTGCAGTAAATGATAGTCTTCCCTGGGTGCCCTCTCCCCTTTATCTCAAGTGAGTCTGTACTAGCTGTGAAAGTTCAGTTTTGTAATTGAGGCAGAATTTCACAGGAGGAATTGCATTTACTGGACCATTTGATATAGGTAGAGGTGGGGCAGAACAAGCTTTGGGATACCCAAAGAAGAATTCTTTGAAAACATTCATTTGGGCTGTTTGAAGTTCAGAAGTGTTTGCTCTCAGTTGTCCTGATGTGACTTCATTTCCATTTCTTTGAGTTGAAATTGTGCTGTCAGAGCATTAGCTGCTACACTGCTTTGGTAAACAGCGTAGTGACATTGCACTGTTTAGCTACAGCTTTAAGCAGTATAATACATGTGAGGACAAATGAAATGTGTGTTGAGGTAAAGGACATGGAACTTCCTAAACAAGTTGTTTTCTGTAATTCAGTTTCTTCAGCTTGGATGAGAATTTTGTCCATTAAAACTTGAAATCAGAACTAGTTATTGATGTCCCTTCGGAAATCTTGAGTTAAATGTTTCCTTTTGAAGAATAATTCTGAATACCAGTTTACTGCCATATATTCTTCTGCTATCTCTGATACTTTGCCTTGGATTTTGAAGTTCTAATGAGTCAGGTTGTAATGTGGGAGGAAGGTAGAGGTACCTGGGCCGCTGTGCACTTAGGTTGGAATGCTGGGTTGGTTTTGTGAGATGTAACCTCTTACCTTCTTGGGATCTCAGCACAGTTTGCTCTGTTACTTTCATCTTGCATGTGTTCTTGGAAAGCTGTTAATTCATTAATGGATTTTGAATTCTTGAAGAGATTTTATATTTATTCCAATGAATATAAATGTGTAATTTTATTCCAGGCATTTCGAGAAGGATCCAGGAAATCTTCACGAGTAAAGGTAATGTGGCTTTGATTGGGTTTTGTTTTAAACCTTAATTATATGTTACTTAAATAATACAAAGCATCAGAGTGTAGTTTGGGCTATACATTAAGCACTAAAATATTCTCTTCTGATAACTGATGTACTACATGTGCATCACAGTGAATTTTAATTAAGGTGTGAGCACTGCATCTTTATGCCCTGCAAAGTTAGCTGCAATGTGCAAGTTTTTATTCTGAGAATACCTGTTTTTCAAAAGCCAGTGGATGAGTTTGAGTTCATTTGTGCTATGCAAGGGCATAAAGCTGAGTGCACACCTCATTTGAACTTCATAGCTCCAGCTTTTCATAACTCTTTATAGCAGCACAATAAGGAAATGGCTGTGTTGCATTTGAAAGCTCAGTGAGCAGCTCTGCTCTGTCTTACCTCCGTGGATACTTCTGGTGGGGCTGCACTCACTAGCACTGGAATAGTAGGAGTGATGTTGTTGGGGTGTCTGCTGTGTAAGACTGAAGTGTTACAACAGTCTTAAATTTTCCAGAGATAAAAACATACATGGTGTGAAAACTAGGTATTTCCCATAGCTCATTCATGCTTGGGATATTTAAAAACAAGTGGGACTCAATTTACACTTCACGTGTCTTAAGATGTGGCTTGGGAATAGTGAAGACAGAATTGGGGAAGAGAAATCTCTATTTTGTGGGGTTTTTTTAATATGGTGCTTGTAAGGTTCCATTGTGTTTTTTCATGGTTTTCTTAGCACCACACCTTTTTTTAATGCTGTTTGTGAGTATGGTTTTCTTCATGCACAAAAGAAATGTAAACAGGTAATTTGAATTGCTGAACTACTTTGTGTTTTATTAATGTTTAATAGTGTCTCTGCTCAGGTGGATAGAAAAGGGAGCGTTGGCTGGCTGCTGCTGTCCATAAGGAGCTTTGGTTGGCTGCAGCCTGGCTGCTGCTTGTGAGGTCTGGAGGTACAATGGCACTTTCTTTAAAAGTGGAAGGATCTGAAGCACTGCAGAAGAAAATTGTATAGTGAGGAGCAGATAAAGAGAAAAATGATATGTGCAAGGCTTGTAACCTTAATGTAGTAGGTGTAGGATTAGGGAAGTTTAGTAAGTGGTGCAGCAGAAGGAAAGATACAGCATGAGCCCTGAAGCTCAAAGGGGGAAAATCAAATCTGTGTATTACAGGGTAAAAGCTGGAGTTCTTTATATTTGCATATGTTCACAGAAGTTGAGTGGGCAGGGAGGTCTGACCCTCCTGCTCCTGCATTCAGTGAGCTGTGATGCAGTGCAGCTGTGGGAGGAAACAGTGTCACTCTCCATCCTCATCCCACTGAGAGCTAGAACCTTTATTGAGGAGGGAATGTATTCCTGGACTTGGGTGATAGCTGTTAAAGGATAAAATGCTTAAAAGGACAAATGTAATGTGACTAAATGCAACTCGAAGTTTTGAAGTAATGCAGAGTTTTATACCAGACTGCCTAAAAAACCCAGACCTTAAGTCAATGGCATGCCTTTGCCCTTCATTTGTGTCCTGTTATAGAATTACTTATTTTAGTATCTTTTTTTAATTTAATCATCATCTTCTTACCTTCTAATATCTGGTCACTTGCTTTAATTTTTAGGGCTCAGCTCCAGAGATTGATCCTACTGACAGTTCCAACTTCGGATGGGAAACTAAAATCAAGGCATGGATGGATCGTTATGAAGAAGCAAATAATAACCAATACAGTGAGGGTGTCCAGAGGGAGGCACAAAAAATAGCTCTGAGATTAGGCAATGGAAATGACAAAAAAGAAGTCAGCACCAGCAATTTGATTTTCAAACCTCCAGTAGAGGTAATGAGCTGTGCCATGTCATGTTGTTGCATGCTAGGTTTGTGCCATGACAGATAACTATTGAGATGCCTTTAAAAAAGCAAAAACAAACCCCCTGGGACTTCACATTCATCTTCTGTTCTTTGTCTCGCCAGATCTCAGAATTTTAAAAGCTTTCTCAGAATTTGTAATTGATTTTTATCCATTCTGTGTTACCCCTGGTTATGTTTGTACTTGAGTGTCATTTATCCTAAAAAATAGCTAAGGAGTTAGGCTGAGCCTGAACAGCCTAAGATTGTCCTTTGTCACACAGTTTTGCAGCTGTTTCTCTGCTCTGTGAGGAATATCAGGAGTAGATAGACTAGATAGAAGCATGAAGCAGAATCTTTTTGTTTTTTACTATGTGTATTGATATTTTCATTGTCTGCATTTTTCTTAAGGTGCAGCAAGTGTTCTGGATGTGCATGAATGATGTTTCTGATGCTGTTTCTTCTCTTTACTCTTGTGATCCTGTAATTTCTAGTTTCTGAAGAAATGGTGCAGTGTCTTTTTCTAGCCTTAACATCAGTTATTTACAGGCTTAAAATCAGAGCCATGTAAAAGAACTTTGCATTTTGAAGCAGAAATCTTGAGGAGTAGTTACTGTAGCAGATTAATGGAAGCATCTTTGCTTCTTTTTCTCAAAGACCATGATGGCATATGGGACACCCTCCTTAGAGGAATATCCCTACTTACAGAGCCTTTTGCCTACATAGAGGCTACTTCCTTTTTGATTGGTGCTGACAGTTATGAGAGGTGTGAGTTCACTAATTGCCAGGGTATGTATTGGTTTTTAATTAAAAGCCATCCTTCCATCTAAAGATACGAAAATAAATTTGGAAACTCTCTCAGGATTCTTTTTTTAAACTCCTACGTTATTTTCCTGTTCTGTTTCTCCTTGAATGAACTGTGAATGTCTTTTGATGCCTGCATGTTTTGTTTTGTTGGAAGGAATTGAAGCCTTTTGAAAGTGTTGTGCAAAACAATGCAGCAATTCATCCTGGTTGTGGTGAGAGTTAAGTGCACTAAGGGATGTAGTACTTGAATTGTGAGAACAAGAATGTGTTGGTTTTCAGCCATGTCCTGGAGAGCTAGAGCATTGCTGGAATGTAAATTCACAACTAGTAGCATCGGTAGGGGGACAGGACAGTTTAGTTAATTCAGTGTGGAGGTTTAATTACAAAAAGGAGGTTCTTTTAGTTCATGCAAAACTGTTTAGTACTCGTGAAAGTATAATCTGTTGTTCAGCAATAATGAAAAATGATAGATGATGATACTTCATAAATTAATCTGTGTCTTTACAGAGTTACGTGCAAAAAAACAAGAAAATTTTAAAAGCTGCCAAAGACTTGCCTCCTGATGCACTTATTATTGAGTACAGAGGAAAGTTCATGCTGAGAGAACAATTTGAAGCTAATGGATATTTCTTTAAAAGGTTTGTTTATTTATTGACTGTTCTCCCTTTAGATCCTGTGCTGAAGGTACAGGGCATCAACTTTGTGTTCTGAGAGTACATGTGGAGAGTGTACCAGTTAGAATCATGAAGCTTAACTACAGTCATCTCATCTAGATTTGGTGTATATTGCCAAATGTCATGTTCCAAAGCTGACTGATGTGAAGAATAAGTGCTATTTAGCATCCTTAAAAATAATAAAATTCATGCTTTTCTTCTGTGTTTTTTCAGGCCATACCCATTTGTTTTGTTTTATTCCAAATTCCATGGTCTGGAGATGTGTGTCGATGCAAGGACTTTTGGGAACGAGGCTCGGTTCATCCGGCGCTCGTGTACACCCAACGCGGAGGTGAGTGTGTGCATGAGGTTAAATTAGGTTTTGTTTTCTTAGAGCTCCCCTTTTCCTTCGGATTCCCGACTGATAATTTGAGCAATCCCTACATTTTTTATCCAAGTACTTAGAAAAATACAGTAATCCATGATAACAGTAATATTCTCTTGAATACAGGTGAGGCATGTAATTGAAGACGGAACAATTCACCTTTATATTTACTCCATCCATAACATTCCAAAGGGAGCAGAGATTACCATAGCATTTGATTTTGATTATGGAAATTGGTAAGTACTTGAGGATGCTGTTCTAAAATACATCTAACGCTCATCAAGTTACCTTGCAATTCATAGTGGCTTTGGTTTTCTATCATTTACTTTCTTGCATGCTTTAATAACACAAGGCTCCTTGGGCACTGTGTTTACATTGAACAGTGTATGGGGGCAGTTTCTTCCGTATTTTTATTGCTGCATTTCTGTGGTCTGCTCATAAGTCTGCTTGGGTGCAGTGCTGTGCAGAGAATGCCTTCACTGCTTGACCTGAACTAGGTATGACCAGAGTACTACCTCTGTTAATCAGCTTAGGCTCACACTACTTTGAGATACCTCACACTGTTAAGTGTTGTAGCCACACTTCTGCCTTCCTCTTTAATATCTTTATCAGTGACATAGACAGTGAGATCAAGTGCACCTTCATCAGTTTGTAGGTGACTTGAAGCTGAGTAGTGCAGGTGACACCACAGAAGGATGGGATGCCACCCAAGGGGACATGACAGACTTGAGAAGTGGACCCACAAGAACCTCCTAAAGTTCCAGCAAGTCCCTGCACCTGGATTGAGGCAATCCCAGTACAGCCTGGGAGAAGAACTCATTGAGAACAGTCCTGCAGAGGACTTGAACATGGATGTAAAGCTGGACATGAGCTGGCAGTGTGTGTTCACAGTCCAGAAGGTCAGATGCCTCCTGGGCTGCATCAAAAGCAGCTTGACCAGCAGGCTGAGGGAGGTGATTCTCCCACTCTCTACCCTTAGACACACCTGGTGTATTGCATCCAGGTCTGGAGTCTGCAGCACAGGGAAGGCATGGACCCGTTAGAGCAGATCCAGGAGGACCACAAAGATGATCCAGAGGTCTGAGCACCTCTGCTGTGAAAACAGGCTGAGAGAGCTGGGGCTGTTCAGACTGGAGAAGAGAAGCTCTGAGGAGACCTCATCGTGGAGACCTTCCAGTACTTAAAGGGGGCTTATAAAAAAGGGAGAGTGAATTTTTAGTGCTAGGACAAGGGAGAATGGCTTTAAACTAAAAGATGGTAGATAGTTGATAGTTTTCATGGGGTTTGCTGTTTAACCTTTTAAAAATATGTATCGTGTTTAGTACCTGCAGCTGCCAGGCTGGGTCAGTTGGATGTGTTTGAGTAACATTTCCTGTGTGTCCAGGTGGAGCTTAAATTGTGCAAAGTGACTCTGAGTTCAGTGTGCTCATTCTGTAAATTGTCTAAAACAAGAACTCTCTGCCTTCCATGCATCTGTTCAGTTTGTGGTGCTTACATTTCCACTTAGGGTTGTACTTGGATTTTAGATCTCTTCTGTCTTTCAAGCAAGTACTAACCTTGATTTGTGTGACAACCAGGCAAAACTTGTGTTGGCCAGTAGATGAGGTTCTTGAATGACAGCAGTATTGTATCTCTGGGTGAAATCTTGAGTCAGCTGCTTTTAACACAGTTGGTTTGCATCATACTGGATGTTTAAAGTGAAATGTATCAGCTTGAGTGATTTAGTATTTAAAGGTCTCATCGCTGTACAGCTAATCAAATATGCCTTCTTGCATTTAATTACTTATAGTAAATACAAAGTGGATTGTGCTTGCCTCAAAGAAAATCCTGAGTGTCCAGTTCTCAGGCGTTCTGAGCCTACAGAAAACATCAATACTGGATATGAAACCAGAAGGAAAAAGGGAAAGAAAGAGAAAGATGTTTCCAGAGAAAAGGAGACCCAAAATCAGAACATCACATTGGACTGTGAAGGAGCAGCCACCAAAATGAAAATCACAGATAATAAACAGAGGAAGCTCTCTCCCCTCAGGCTCTCCATTTCTAATAATCAGGTATTGACACGAAGATCTCAGAAATAAAAACTTTTCAACACAAATACCCTCCTTTTGTAGCTGCTAAAGTAGATCTGCTGTAAACCAGTCATTTCCATCTTTCAGGAGCCAGATTTTATTGATGATATAGAAGAAAAAACTCCCATCAGCAACGAAGTAGAAATGGAATCGGAGGAGCAGATTGCAGAAAGGAAAAGGAAGATGGTAAGTTGAGAAGCAAGTGGCTGCCTAAAGTCGTCGCTAAGGCGTTGTGACACCTGCTCTCCCCATGCTATTTGCTGCCTTTTTGGAGGCTTGTAGAATCTGAGTCTTTGTGAACTCGGATCCTTACGTGAACTTGGAGCTTAAAATGCAAGGCTTGCTGTGTGAGAACATCTCATCTGGGCTGATCACTGCTTTCTGACAACAGCCTGCTTTGTCTCTTTACTCGTATATAAATTTTTTACTGCCTCTAGATGATTTCTACCATGTCTTTTTGAGATGTAATTACTTGCTCTTTATTGTTGCTTCTTACTTGTAATGACAGTTTCTGTAGGTGGTATTGGGAATCAGGATTTTTGCCTGATCATTGCATTTGAGTTCCCAGCTTAAAAAGCCTCAGGAGTCTTAACTCTCAGAGATTGGTAGAAGAGTGTTACCAAACATAGCAACTTAAAATTTGCTTTTTTTGTGTGTGTTAAGGCATTCAAACATTTTAGCAAGTTCTTAAATCCAAAGCAGGACTCTCTTGTTTGTCAGGGTTGGTATGAATGCAAGCCAAGCCCTTCTTCAGAAAGTGATTGTAACATCTCCCTTCAGTCTGAGCTTCTGCTGAAATTGTCATGTCAACATATCTTGAACATGTTTTGAAGTACTTGAAAAAAACAAGGGGAGAGTATTTAATTACCTGTTTACTTATCTGAAGGATTATGACTGAAATTGGTCATGTTTGTTGTTGAATCCATCAGACAAGAGAAGAACGGAAGATGGAAGCTATCCTGCAAGCCTTTGCCAGACTAGAGAAAAGAGAAAAAAGAAGAGAACAGGCTTTGGAAAGAATCAGCACAGCAAAAACAGAGGTGAAATCAGAATGCAAGGAAGCACAGATTCTCAATGATACTGAATTCATTCAGGTAGTCATCTGGAGCTTTTATTTTAAACCATCTTTTAACAGGGCGTATTTTTTCAGTTTGGATGTCAAACTGCACTTAAAGATGTATGGAAATCTTTTTTTCCTCTGAACTCATATATATTTGACCAAAATCTGTGATACTTTAACATTGCATTATATTGGATCCTGATTTTTTTTTCCCAATAAGGTATGTATAAAATTGTTCAGTGAGGAATTTCGGGGACACGAGTTCATGCAAACAGGTGCACACCCCCAGCTGTATAAGTTGTCTTTCAAGTTCAGGGTACAGGTGTTCACTGATGCTGACCTTAGCCACAGGAGGTGGCTTTCCTGAGGCACCCTCTGTAAGCAGGAGGGTGTAAATTGTTCTGTGGAGAACAATTTGCTTCTTCTGTCGGTTATTCAGGAGGAGATTAAAACCTTTCTGTGCTTTTAAAGGAAAGGAATTATTAAAGCATATTTTATTTCTTGGCCTGGTTCAGGAACAGCATGGTCAGCAGGACCAGGGAGGTGATTCTGCCCCTGGACTCAGTGCTGGTGAAGCAACACCTTGAGTACTGTGTGCAGTTCTGGGCCCCTCAGCTCAGGAGGGACATTGAGGTGCTGGTGCAGGTCCAGAGAAGAGCAGCGAGGCTGGTG
>NW_008682000.1:40823-54288 GCF_000695815.1 Acanthisitta chloris
TTTTCCAGAGAGAGTGCTCAGGCATTGGAATGTGCTGCCCAGGGAGGTGGTGGATTCACCATCCCTGGAGGTTTTTGAGATGAGACTGGATGTGGCACTTAGTGCCATGGTCTAGTGACCACGGTAGGGTTGGACTTGATGATCTTGGAGGTCTTTTCCAACCTGGTTGGTTCTTTGATTCTGTGATTTCTCAGTACTTGCAGATTATACTTAAAGTTTTTTAAACAAATTTTTGCTCTGTTGCTACTTGATGGTTCCTAGTTTGCAATTGCCCCTATAGAGTCTCAGTTCAGGTTTCCCTGAACAGTTTCTGTCAGCATGCTGTTAAGTGCCTTTTGTGACAATGCTAAACACCCAGCAAACTAGAAATTGCAAACAGGATATCGGACTGAAAGACGCTATGGTGTAAGCAGCTGATTTCTGGCATATGGATGGATGAGTGAACATGGTATGGCAGGTCTTACACAAATGTGTTGTGATCTGACTGGTGTGTGTGAGGACTCTTTGCTGACAGAGCAGGTGCTTGGGGGGAAAATACAGGAAATCTTGTCATTTGCCTTCGAGAAGGACAGAAAGACACTCTCTAAAGCATAGTAGAACTGAGAACAAAAAGGAGACAGAGGCTTTCTGACCCTGGAAAAGAAGAGGGAACTGACAATTTCTTTTAAGAAAGATACATAGCTCTAAGTGTGTGTGGGATCTGTTTACTAGACTTGTGTCTCATCCCAGGAACCAACAAAGGAAGAAACTGCCACCAAGCCTACCCCAGCCAAAGTGAACAGAGCTAAGCAGAGGAAAAGCTTCTCACGGAGTAGAACTCACATTGGGCAACAACGCAGACGGCACAGGACTGTCAGCATGTGTTCAGATATCCAGCCCTCTTCTCCTGACGTGGAAGTAACTTCCCAGCATAACGAAACTGAGAATGCTGCACTGGTAGCTGAGCCTGAAACAGAAACTGTTGTTACAGAAATGGTTACTGAAACAGAAGCTCCAGCACTTAGTAAATGCCCTACTAAGTATCCTAAAACAAAGAAGGTATGTCTCGTGAGGGGTGGGGAGAAGAGGGTGGACTTTAACAGTCTTAAAAAATTACAGATTGCTTTTGTGGGGTGGGGAGAAGAGGGTGGACTTGAACAGTCTTAAAAAATTACAGATTGCTTCGGCAATATGCAGTAATTTTTTAAAAATGTTGACTCATTTCTTTAAGAATTACCATTGTATAGCCACTCACTGCTAATAGTTTAAAAAACTTACATCTAACATCCCCTGGAAGGAGTTATTTTGCATTTTGGGACTTCCAAAATGTCTCAGAGCAGTTTTGGAACAAAATGTTTTCTAAGGGAAGTACTTTATAAATGAGCTGAAATAATATACATTAACGCAACATAATTAAGGCTGTTGATTTAAAGAAAAAAACCAAGGAAATAGAAGTTATTTTGCTTTCTGTGTTCATCATATGCTTCAGAAAGTATTATAATGGTAGCAGACAGAATATCCCAAAGGAAATTATTAACTTGTAGTACTTCTCAGATGTCTGTTCTGAAGTGACACCAAAAACCCACCCAGAATTTATGTGCATGTTTGGAGGGAAGGTTCTTTACTCTTTAGTGCTTTGGTTTTAAATGTTTTTCATTGGACTGCATTGCAAAAAAACCTATGAACTTTTAGAAATGGCACAGGATTTAAAGACATTCAGAAATCTTAAATCTGCAAGTGCAAATAAAGCAGTAAAACGTTCTGCATTAAAATTCCACAGACTGCATTGTAAAGTGTTTTTCAGCATGATTTATGAGAAGTTCTGAAAATTTTATGCACTGGAGGGAAAGGAGGAGGAAGTCACAGGGTGAAACTTCTTGTCAGATGAACAATAACAATTTCAAGATGGTTTTATCTTAAACCCCCAACCATACTTAACTTAGATTTGTTTTTCCAAGTGCACCTGAGTCATCCTGTAACACTTCTTGCCTCACTGTTAAGTTCTTGTGAGAGGCAGGATTAAAATCTTTCTTCCTTTTTTGCATGTTGCATAGCAGAAAAGAAGGAAGACATCTGAAGTCTGAAATTTACTACACTGCTTTGCTGTTTCATAGTGTTAAGGATAAATAACTGAAATGTCTCCCTGCATTGCACCCAGTGTACTCTAAGTGCAAAGAAGGTCCTGATCTAAAAACTAGTGAGCTATAAATAGGTTTTATAAATAAAAACAATAAAGAGACAAGCAGCTGTAAATATATTATGATCTGTGTTAAAGCCTTAATGTCACATTAATAATATTCAATGTGCTATTTTTTCATGCCCTTAACTTTGAATTGCTGTAAAGTGTAGGGGGTTAGTTTGTCTCTTAATAGAAACTGAAATCCACTGGCATGTTTTGTAAAAGCACTGAACTAGCTAGGAAGAGAACATCTTTTTTGACCAGTGTGCCTTAGTAAATGTGTTGTAATCTAATACAGTTAGAGTTGAAGAATGTTTAGGGCATCAGCCTGACATGTTGGCTGAGACAGAGTCCTGGGAGTACAGAAATGTGAGGAGGAGTTGCTTTAACTGTGTTCTGTTAACACTACAGTATTTCTCCTCAGCTTAGGTGCTCAGGCACAAGTTTAAAATTTGTTTTGCAATTGTGTTTCTTAATTGATATCCTAAGTGCAGTTGGTCTGGGCACCTGTATTGTATGTTCAGTGAGAATTAAGCTAAAAGTCGTTTACAGCAAAAAAAATAACCAAAACTTGGTATGTCACCAGATCTCTGGTGATTCTTCTGCTGTCCCCATTATTCCACTGAAAGTGTCCTCGTTCTTTCTGTGTGTTCTTAAACTGGCAACTAACTGTATCTGATCTGTGTAATAATTGACTAGGTGAATAATTAGACTAAACCAAAAGTTTAAAAGCTATCGATAAAAACACTCATAAACCACTAATTTTTTCTCTCTCTCTGTTTAGCACTTGGTCAGTGAATGGTTAAGTGAAAAGAGTGATAAAGCAGGGAAGCCTACAGACAGTGTATCAGAGAGGCCTCTACGCATAACTACCGACCCTGAAGTTCTGGCTACTCAGCTGAATTCTTTACCCGGGCTCACATACAGTCCACATGTATATTCAACTCCAAAGCACTATATTCGTTTTACTTCACCATTCCTTTCAGAAAAGAGGAGGAAAAAAGAACCAGTGGAAAACATTACTGGCTCTTGTAAGAAGGTAATGCTTCCCTTTGTTATGGTTCCCCATCCCATAGTCATTAAAAATAAGCACTTGCTAGCATAAATTTAGGCAGAACAAAGCTGTTTGGCATGACTGAAGTAGTTTGTGTTATGTGCTTTGAAACGTTTGTGATTAAGCTTTGAAGTCCCTGACTTGAACTGGTTGTGTTGCAGCGTTGGTTGAAACAAGCTTTGGAAGAAGAAAATTCGACAGTAATTGATAGATTTAATTCGCCGTCACAGGAGAGATCTAGAAGTCCTGCCATCAATGGGGAGCATAAGAGTCCTCTGTTACTGAATGACAGCTGTTCCTTAACAGGTGAGGCTTTTACTAATACAGCATGTAAGAGCTGTGTCAAAGGAGCTAAATGTGGAGGACTGTGTTGCTTAAAGTGTTGAGTTCATGAAAATTCCAGCAGTATTTGCAATGTTTCCTGATACTTTTTCTTTGAAAGAAATGCTTAGTTGCATAGTCCTTGGGATATTTTCCCCATTTAACGTATAGTTGATATTAGAGAAGTAGCCACTATATCTCATAGCATTTACAGTCAACAAAAGGCTAATGTTTTTGCCCATTGGTATTAAGAGTTCAGGTTATAAATTAATTTTCCATGCTGTTCCATCAGAATTCCTTTCAAACTCCATAGGCCTGTGTAGCACACAGGGAAAGCTGTGCCATCTTTAGGCATAATGCAGCATGGGAGTGCACTAAAACCTCAACACACTTCCATAAGGTGCAGAGCCTATTGGGTGATTCCTGTTTACAGTCCTGAACTTGGAATTTTCAGGTTTTAGCTGAACAGTCTTAAAGATGCATAGAGTCATAAAATTATTGAGTCATCAAGGTTGGAGGAGACCTCTAAGGTCACCGAGTCCAACCATTAACCTGTCACTGCTGGAACCCCTAAACCCTAAACCAGATCCTCCAGTGTCAGGTCCAGACACCTCTTAAACACTTCCAGGGATGGTGACGCCACCACCTCCCTGGAAGTTGACTTTCCCTTTTCTGGAAACACAGACAGTTCTTCCCAGCATCCTAGCACACAAATTTCAGTTACTGATGTGTCTAGGCTGCTAGGAGTTGTTTTTCAGGAAGTCTGTAGGCTGTTAAAAGTTCATCTCCCAGAGCCTGCCCTGAAGAGAGTTTTGTAATCTTCTCGTTTTTTAACGTGGAATTAATAATTTCATTACATAAAGTACTTAAACAGCCAGAAGTGATTACTATATCTAGATATCTTTTAACTTTTTCCTAATTTTAACACACAGATCTAACCACACCACTAAAAAAACGAAGACTATATCAGCTGCTGGAGTCTGCATTCTCAGAAACCTCCACACCTACTCCTTCTCCCTATGCCACACCGACTCATGCTGACATCACTGCCTCTGAGCCGTCGTTGTTTGCTACTCCTCCGAGGGTAAAAACAGAGGATGAAGCCTGTAGAAATGGTTACAAACCCATCTATTCACCAGTTACTCCTGTAACTCCATGTATACATGGAAATACCATGCACTTTGAGGTGAGACTTAGCAGGAGTTTGTGTGTTCAGAGAATGTGCTTAGCCATGCTAGTGTAAATTGGTACTTGTACTCCTGCTGCAGAGGGAGTACAGAGTATCTCTCTTCAGGCTGAAAAATAAATTGACTTGCAATTTCTTCTCATTTATTTAGAATATTTCCTCACCTGACAGTTCCCCAGAAATCAAAAGGCGAGCTTACAGTCAAGAGGTAAGGGAATCTGCCAGAACCTGTGCATGGCATCTGATGGCACTGTGTGGCTGCACTGGTCTGAGTAAGGCTTTTCAGCAGCCATCACAAGTTTCTCAGAATGTAACTTACTGTGGGGTTTATTTCCTCACTGCTTTATATCTTCTCTTCCCTATTTTAAACTGGTTTCTCTCTCTGCATCACTTAAAAATCCTGATGGCTGTAATGGAAAGCAGTAACTACTTCAGTTTCTAGATAAGAATAGAAAAACAGCACTTTGCTTTCCAGGCTGTAGTTAGATGCAGATTAAAATTTCTCATTGTTACCAGCAGCTCTAATTTTTTTTTTTTGTTGATCCTAATTTATGCTCAGAGTGAGAGCATTTCTCATTGTTTCCAGCAGCTCTAATTTTTTTTTTTGTTGATCCTAATTTATGCTCAGAGTGAGAGAGCAGTGCAGAAAGGTAGTAAGTGGGTGTAGGTGAATTAGTTGAGGAGCAGCAAATGCAGTTGGAATGTGCCTGGGTACTCCCAGCCTGTGTCCTGCTGTGGGGCTTTGTCTCAAAATTCAAGTGTCTAGGAAAATCTTTTCCTTCCCCTCTTTGAAATGAATGTTTTGACACTGAGGAGGATTGCTTTTATCTTGGGTATATTGTATAGTGCATACATACATTGCTTTTATGTATGAAACAAGTGCTTTGTAGCTTCCTGGCCAGGGACTTAGTCCTGATGCAGCTCCTCCCCTTCCTCTGCCAGTCATGAACAAAAGCTGGCACTTAATGTTTATTTTTACTTTGGTTCATGTGCATGTTATTAAACTGCCTAACCTAATACAAGGGAATAGTAGAAATAAGTGTCTGGCTGTAGAATTGTTTCTTAAAAATAGATAAATTCCTTGTACTGTAAGGCCTTTAATCCCCCTTAAAGGCACAACTGAATGTCATGTCACAGTAGCTGGAGTGTGAAAAAATAGTTGACATGTTTTTTCTTCACACAGGGTTATGACAGAGCATCGATTCTAGCACTGAATTCTTTCAGAAATTCCAACCTGACAGAAATGGGCCTGCAAGAAATAAAGACTATTGGATATTCTAGTCCAAGGAATAGGACTGATGTCACACGGCAGTGCACTGGAGAAATGGAATCTGTGTCAGACCTCCAGCTGGGACTCGAAGTAATTGAGCAAAGTGCACTGCATAAAAACCTGGAAGCCCCCACACATGATAGGACTGATTCAAACAGCCAATTAGAAACTGCTCATTGTGGACGGGGCACAATTTACTCTTCCTGGGTAAAAAGTCCTGACAGGACAGGTGTAAATTTCCCAATGAATTCTAATTTGAGGGACTTGACCCCTTCACATCAGTTGGAGGTAGGAGGTGGATTCAGAATAAGCGAGTCAAAGTGCCTGATTCAAGAGGATGCTAGAGGCATGTTCATGGAAGCATCTGTTTTTTGTACTTCAGAAGATGGAATTGCACCTGGCTTTGGAAGGACTGTCAATAGCGACAACTTGATGGATGGAAATTGCACACCCCAGAATCCTCCACAAAAGAAAAAGGTTATAACTTTAAGAATCATTTGGTCTGTCTTTTGTCACCTGCTAATTATATTTCTCTAAGAGAAAGAACCCTAATGTAATAAAAACCAACTGGTGGCTCATCTTGACATACTACAATGTAGTAGACATTATTGAGGGCAAATAATGAAGGGCAAAGAGTAAAGCTGCATATAACCATCAGCAAATTTATTTTTTTTCCAAGTTAGAGATACAAATTGGCTTCTCTTTCATAGGAGTCTTAAATGAATTGCTCAATAAATAATTGCTTTTCAGGTTTGAAAATTGTTGCTTGTGCCACCCAGTGTTACAGTATTCTGTGACACAGAATATATACTGGCAGCATAGTGATCATATGCTGTGAACATGTGTTATGAATCAGTGCAAGAAATTGCACTAACAGATTTATGATACTCAGTCTTTAAAACTAGAAATACACAGAAGCCCTTTGTTCCAAGCAATATTTTTCTTGGCTTAATTTATTGGGTTTTTGGTTCCTGTGTATAAAATACTGTGTTTGAAAAATAAGCACAGTGTAAATTTGGTAGTCCCATGAAACAGTTCTGGTAGGTAAGTGGTGTGTGTGGTCATGGGCGACGTGAACCAGGATGGGAAGTTGCTTTGCATAACTCTTTGTCTGCATTGTGCTGACTCCCTTTGCAGAAGGGACAGACACATGAGGCAGTGATCTCAAGTGCAACAGTTTGCCTGTTCTGTCTCTTTAGAGGCTGTAGAAATCTTTCCTTGTTTGGCAGCTGTGATTTATTTCCCTTATGGAAGGGCCTGTGGCATTTTCTGTGTGTATGTGTGTACATGCACAATGGGGGTTTAGTTTTTTTGGTTACATTGCAGCCCCTTGTACATGCCTTCTCCCCTGTGCTCTGGGGGCATCCTGCTGAGCCCCCAGGATTCTTCCTTCTAAAGTTCTTCATCAGAACTGGATTTTTCTTTACTTAGCTTCAAACTGAGATGTAAATGGAGCAAGATGGTAGGAGCTCTGTTTTTACTTGGTCATGGCCCTGAGGATTTTATAGATTCTCTGGGTGTTACTGTAGCCCTGTTGTTTTGGCAGACCCAAAAAGAAAACATAAGCCAGCGTTTCTGTAACTTCACATTCTTCTTTGTCTGAAGGCTAATTAATGTCTTGGAGAATCCAACCAGCACTTTGTGCTTCAGTAACCTTTGCTCTTCTCTTGCTGGCCAGGATTCCTCCAGGTTGTTACTGCTTTGGGCTTATGCTACACTAATCCCCAAATAAAGAAAGGTGCAGCTGCCCCCTGACAACCCCCAGTCCCAGGATTCCTGTCTGAAAGTCTCAAATGAAGAAACAAGAAAATGGCATCTGTACCCCTGAAGGAATGGGGATTTCCAAGGGCACACACAAAAATATTTGCAGCCTTTGCCAGTGTAAAAAAAGAGGTGGTGGGCTGGATCTCAGCTGAGGTGCCAGGTCAGAATTCAGGAATTTTGTAGGAGATTAATACAAGTCTTTTCCTGGGATCACGTAAGACAGGAATATCCTTAGACAGGTCATTATAGGAGGAGGTTTTTTCGTATTTCTGTGGACATTTTGTTTCTCTTGTTTTCCCTCAGCATTGCCCAGGTTTTGTCATTTTCCATACAGTCCTGTACATAGTGGCCACAGTGCACAAGTTTCATCCATTCCTAACAGTTAAGCTTTCTTTGAAGCAATATTCTTCAAGGGATCCTTGTCATGTGATGTGGAAATAATACAGAATTGTTTGAATACAAGATGAGTTCTTAACCTGAACTTCTTTATGCAAAATCAAACACTTTTAACTGGTCTTACCCTGACAGTTGGATGAGTCTGTGATGGAAAGCAAACAAAAAGCCTTAGGACTGCAAACAGAGCAGACTGCTGTGGTTTTTCTCTGGGTGTAGATATGGGTGTTTGCTTTTATTGAGGACTAAGCCAGTTAAACATTAATTTTTCCATAATTGTGCCTTAGTTTCTTGGTTTGGATGCTGAATGGTTTAGAGGAGGTGGTTGGTTTAAGACATTAAATGTCATTTTCACAAAACTAGTGTTATAAAGTAGGTCTGAAGGTCAGTATTTCTGCTTCAGATCCTGAGGATTCATGGGCCTGTGTAGTGAATTTACACACATATATATGAAGTAGAAGCCACTTCTCATGTGTCAGCATTTTTGGTAATAAATTTCACTCAGAATTTAGCTTGAAAATATTTCCCGAGTCCCTTTTGGAGTGCAGAAAAGACATAAATTCAAGGCAAACTCTGGGAAAAGAAAGTTAAAGTTGCAAATTCTGTATGTTAAGAAAAATGCATGTAGAGCTTAGAGAATCCTTTGATACATGCAGCAGAGTAGTGAAGCAGAAGGGTAGTGGGTTTTTCATACGAGGGAGTCAGTGTGAGAGCAGGATGTGACATCTCTTGAAATTAGCTTTACTATATCAGTATAGGCTTACTAATGCTGCAGTTCCAGGAAAAACTGTGGAGTCCTTTGTAGCTTCAACCAACAGTATGACTTCAGCAGTGAACCTCTTGCTGACCTGCATCATCTGCTGCTTCCCTGAGGCAGAATACAAACTTCCTTCCCTTGGCAGCTCTTTTTAAACATCATCCTTGCAGGCATTAGCAGCTCAGTGCTCTGTAAATTCACTTCAGATGGGGTGAAATAGCTTCAATTCATCTGTCCCCATTTTCTTTTAGAACCAGTTAAATGGTGTGTCTTACTGAAACAATGCATTTAATCAAAAATGGGTAAAACTTCCTTTCTGATGTTTGTTTTGTGGGCTTGTTTTTCTTTTGCTCCTTAGGTGTCCTTGTTAGAATACCGTAAGAGACAACGAGAAGCTCGAAAAAGTGGCTCCAAGACAGACAACTTCCCCCTGGTTACTGTATCTCCTCATGCTGCTGGTGGAGGAAGTATAAGTAGTAACAATGGTGCTAATGATGGGTATAACAACAGTGGTGAAAACGGGGAGCAGAGTGATAGCACTGCAAGCCTGCCTGTACCACTGCCAACTGCTGTGTACAACGCAGCTCCAGAAGACACTGGCAACAACTCTGCAGTTAAGGAATCTTCTTCCAGTGAGAAGAATGAACCAGAAGTTCAGTGGTAAGCCACAAAACTATAGGACTAAAGTTGTGAAGAATTATTTACTTAAATCTTAGTTTTCATTAAGGGTGCAGTTGCATATTACTGACTGGAAGCCCTTCTTTGAGATTAGTCAGAAGTTGTCTTATCTCTTTCCTCACAGATACCTCATAAACATTGACATACATGAAAAAATACCCATAAGATACTGGTTAAATTATTTTAATTCTGCTTCACTTTTTTATTTTCTAAGAGCAAAATAAGTATTGGTTTTGAGCAAGACAGGTTGCCTTGTTCTGTAGTCTGTAAGGTTGTGCAGGTAAAGTGCAGTTTTAAGTCTGTAGCAAAGGGCATTGATGAGTAGATTGTTCCTTGCACCATGGCACACATGATGCTGTGTGTACTTGCTAAGGTGTGTGTTGCTAAGAGCAGTAGTAGCATGGAGAGAGCTGTGAGAGATTGGGGTCCAACAAGCATGGCATTGGCTCTCCACTGCATTGTCTGTGGGCTGAAGAGAACAGTTTTCATCTTAAGTCTCTAAGCCTTTTCAAAAGTGCTGTAGGGAAGAAGGGTGGAATAGGAGAATAATCTGTATTGATGAGCAAAAGCAGCTAGAAGACCTTAGGAGGTCTGTTCTCAGTCACATGGCTGGACTGTGTGTGGGATGTTTGCTGTTAATTGCAGTGTGCAGGGCTGCAGACAGCCTGGATCGTTCTCCTGCTCAGGTGGGGAGTGTGGTGGTGTCTGTGATTGTTAAATGGCTCCCTCCTGTGCAGACCATATGGTCAGCTGAGTGCCATGCCAGGTACTCCAGCCAACCAAAAATAGCAAGGGGAGATGGAGGAGAGTGACTCCAGTCACAGATTCTCCACTGTGTTTTCGTAGCCTTAAAGAAGATGCTCAGCTGTGGTGACACTGTCTCCAAAATGTTATTAGTGCAAAAACACAGTGAAGGTCTAACAGTGTTGGGGATGAACATGGGCTGAACATCCTTCTGTTCAGATGCTCTAGCTATTCCAGAATTAGATATTTTAGGGCCAGTTGAAGGGAGAATCTGAGTGCAGTCTCCAGCTTTCCACCAAAATTTAGTTCACTGTATTTGTAAGCAAAGAATTTGCTACTCAGATTTTGCAGTAACCCTGCACAATAGCACCAGAATTTATTGCAGTGCAGCAGTATTGTTGAATAGTGCTGTATGTTCTTGCCTGAAAGGAAGATTGAGTTTTGTGCTGTCACTTAGGATGTTCTTGATCAGGTTGTGATGGAGAGGTGTAATTGATTATAAGAGAGAAGCTATGACTGTCATTGCATATCTACTGTCTGGCAAGTTACATGTAGAAGCTTAAACAGATACATTTGTGGTGGTGCAGTATTTACAACTATGGAGCCACTATTAAAGAGCAAATTCTTAAACAAACAAACAAAAGGACTATTTCCAGCACTGGCAGAAGACAGTTTTCTGCAAATGGAGAGTATGGACCAGTACCTGCAACCTTTATTGTTTGACTTTTCAGGTGTTTAGAAAAAGCAAAACCCGCAGATCTACAGATGTTTCCTTATTAGGAGGAATTGCCAGTGCTTGTGAGAAGGTTGCAGGAAATCACTGTATTTAAAGTGGGAGAAAATAGATACAAACCACTTAACAAATAACATTCCTTACAAACAACCAGTTATTTGGCTTTTATATACAGTGAACACTGCAAACTTTCTCTGTTGTGGTATTTGCATATACATTGTCTTAAATTTGGTCTGTGGGAATACATCCCCTTAAATTTAAAATGTGCTTCTCTCTTGCAGGACTGCATCAACCTCTGTGGAACAAGTGAGAGAACGAAGTTATCAGAGAGCGTTACTTCTCAGTGATCATAGGAAAGACAAGGACAGTGGTGAGTTATTTATCACGTGGAAGGTAGATAAGTCTAAGCAGTTCCCCCATGGCAGTCTGTAATCATTCTAATACTGTGTTTGGGTCTGCTTCATCTGTAGGGGGAGAGTCACCCTGTAGGCCATGCTCAGCGTCTCATGTTCAGTCTCCATCTCATTCCAATCTCATTTCCCAGTTGCAGCTTAAGGTCCCTTCTTTCACTGAACTGATGGAAGGTCAGTAAGCAGATGACCACTTGACACATTGAATAGTCTCTTACAACAGTTTAATAGCTCTTCTAAAGTCAGATATCAAGTGCTTAGTGATCTTTGCAAAAGATTTGGTTTTCCCACTTTTACGTTTCTCTCTGCTCTATTTCTGTAGAACCTGATTCTGAAAATCCAGAGCCACCTTCTGAATGTCCGTCCCCAGATACTTCACAGAGGGCTTGTAAGAGTCCCTCAAAAGCAAGCAAGGTAATGCAGTGTCTGTGTGTGGTGCACAATAAGCACTGGAATAGCTACATATACTGAGCTGTAAAACTTCATGATTTGCTACTTAGGTTACAAACAGACACGTCCATCTATCTGTGTAATGTAACACAGGCAAACACTTGTCAGAGTATTTGTCCATACATGTTACAAAGTTGGTTTATGTGCTGTTCTCTCAGTACCTATTTATAGGTGATTTTGCATTCAGTGTCACCACTGTCCTGAGGGGTGAGTGCTGAAGAATTGGCACTCAGAGCCCACAGCAGAGATGTGATTTACCCTGTGCCATGCCAGGGTTTGGCACTGGTTGGCAGTCAAGGCATTGATACAGAGGAGGATGTTGAGTAGTTGCCTGTGCTATACTAAACGAAGTAGTTGAGGTTGTAATGCTTAGTCTGTTTGCTTGCTGCACTCCCCCAGCTTTAACATGCTGACTCACTCTAAAAACGGCTTTATTTTTGTCAACTGTCTTCTCTGGAATTGCTTCTTTCAGATTCAGAAATCTAAAACTTTAACAAAGAACAGATTCTGACTTTGACTTGACGGGTCATATTTCTGTTAGAACTTTAAAATACACTTGCTAGTCTTTGATTTTGAGAGATGATTGATACATATTTGCTAAAACAGTGTTTTCCTAAGCTTAATCTTTCTGTTGTTGCTGTTTTTCACACCGAATATGTATCCTGTGCCTCAGTACCTTTTTCCACCATCAGGGGGAGGGAACAATATTCGGAGATGTTCTTTTCTCTCTGCCACAGGCGTGGTTGGATGTTCTGACTGACTTTCTTTCCCTTGCAGCCCTCCTCACCGAGTCCTGTAGTTTCAACACAGTCACTTGGGAAAACACCCACAAAACCAGATTCGCACTGGGAAACTGCAGCTAATGCACCTGAGACCGAAAGTGCAAATCACCCCAAACCTGAGCTGCAGCAAAAACAGCTGACAAACAGCGTCCAAGCACTTTCAAAAAACCATCCATCTCAACCACACCTGCGCAGTTCTGCTGAGCAGCTCTCCCATTCACAGAAGTTGCCTTCGGCTCCTGTGAAGCTGCATTGCCCTCCTTCACCTCACGTGGAAAACCCTCCCAAGGCTTCCACCCCCCACGCGCCTGTGCAGCACGGTTACCTGTCACCAAAGCCTCACTCTCAGCCCCTGGGATCTCCATACAGACCTCACCATCCACAGTCACCTCAAGTCGGGACCCCCCAGAGGGAAACTCACCGCAACTTCTACCCCGCAGCACCGACCCTCCCGCCCAGCAACCAGCCGCAGCCCAGCGCAGCCCTGTTCACCCAGACCACCTCGGGACAATCTGCAGCCTCCTACAGCCAGTTCAACCAACAGAGTCTGAGCAGCAGTGCGCCACCTCCCCCTCCCCCTCCGCCCCCTTCTTCGACTTACTATCAAAGCCAGCAGCCCTCTGGAAACTTTGCGAGCTACAGCCAGCTGAAGGGCAGCATCCCCCCCCAGACTGTGTTCTCATCCGGAGCCAGGGCACCACGTAACCGCGGGGCACTTTTTGCCGACTCAGAACCCCAGTATTCATCACCAGGCATCGGCGTCTG
>NW_008682001.1:0-2135 GCF_000695815.1 Acanthisitta chloris
TTTACTGGACACTGCTCAATACTAGACAGCACTCTCAGGGGAAGAGGAGGAAAGCAAACCAACAGGCACTGTGGTCACTCAAACTGCAGCTAAACCAGAAGAACAACCTGTGCTGGTACCAGTCGCCCCTATAAAGAAGAGGAAATTCAAGAAAAAGTCAGTTTATTTAGTGAGGGATGAAGAGGAAGCAGGGCCCTCAGAATGGGAAGAAGAGACAGGAGCAGACATTAGCATCCAATCACTCTGTTATTAATACAGTTGTTGTTACTGTTCATTTTCTTACTTCATTGCTGTATTTTAGTAAATTGCCCTTATCTCAACCTGTGATCTTTACCTTTTGTGCCTCCAAATCCCTCTATCCCACCTCAGGGACTGAGCTAGCAGCAGGTGGTCTGGGGGGCTTCAGTGGGAGCACTAAACGGATGAGTACCCCTCCTAAACCACAATACATGGCCAGGACTAGAGGGGCCCTACATCCAGCCAGGTGGAGGAAAGAGACAATCAGATCTATTTGACCGTGTGGATCTGATAGCCTGCACATTACACCCGCAAGAGTATAAGGCTTTAGTTGACAGCTGCGCACAACATACCCTGATGCCATCAAGCTATTGTGGGGCACAATCTGTCTGTATTTCTAGGGTAACAGGTGAATCACAACAAGGGACTGTACTGGAAGCTGAAGTGAGCCTAACTGGGAATGAATGGCCAAAACACCTCATTGTGACTGGCCCAGAGGCCCCATACATCCTTGGCATAGATTACCTCAGGAGAGGGTATTTACCTCAGGAGATTTCAAGGACCCAAAAAAGTGTCATCGGGCTTTTGGGATAGCTGCTGTGAAGACAAAGGAAATTAAACAACTGAATACCTTACCTGGTCTCTCAGAGGACCCTTCTGCTGTGGGGCTGTTGAGGGTTGAAGAACAACAGGTACTGATCATTACCACAACAGTGGTAGAGAATAACAGTGTGAGAATAAGAGAAATGGTCACTGCTCTACCTCTACGCTGACTCATGGATGGGAGCGAATGCACTGTGGGGGTGGCTAGAACGATGGAAAAAGACCAATTGGCAGCACAGAGGTAAACCCATCTGGGCTGCTGAATTGTGGCAGGACATCGTTGACTGGGGAGAGAAGCTGATTATAAAAGTATGTCATGTAGATGCACACATACAAGAGTCAGGCTAATGAAAAACATCAGAACAACGGACAGATGGATCGAGCCAACCAGATTAATGTGCCTCAGGTGGATCTGGACTGGCAACATAAGGGTGAATTATTACTGGACCAGTGAGCCCATGACACCTCAGGTCATCAGGGAAGAGATGCAACATGCAGATGGGCTCATGATTGAGGAGTGGACTTAACCGTGGACAATATATCCCAGGCTATCCATAACTGTGAAACATGTGCTGCAATCAAAAATGCCAAGTGGGTAAAGCCTCTGTAGTAGGGTTGAAATATTAATAAGGAGAGGCCTGGCAGATTGATTTCATCACGCTCCCGCAAAACAGCCAAGGCAAGTGCTACATGCTTACAATGGTAGAAGCAACCATTAGATGGCTGGAGATGAATCCTGTGCCTCACACCATTGCCCATAACAATATTTTAGGACTTGAAAAGCAAGTTCTGTGGTGACACGGCACCCCAGAAAGAATTGAATCAGACAACAGGACTCATTTCAGAAATAGCCTCATAGACACCTGGGCCAAAGAGCATGGTATTGAGTGGGTCTGTAATACTGCCTATCATGCACTAGCTTCTGGGAAAATTGAACGGTACAATGGACTGTTAAAAATCATATTGAAAACAATGGGTGGTGGGACCTTCAAATGTTAGGATCTACATTTAGCAAAGTCCATCCGGTTAGTTAACATGAGAGGTTTTACCAATTGAGCTGGCCCTGCCCAATCAAAACATCCATGTACCACAAAAGGGGATAAAGTCCCTGTGGTGCATATGAGGAATATGCTAGGAAAGACAGTCTGGATTAATTCTGACTCAAGAAAATGCAAACCCATTTGTGGAATTGCTTTTGCTCAAGAACCTGGGTGCGCTTGGTGAGCAATGCAGAAGGATGGGGAAGCGTGATGTGTACCTCAAAGGGATTTGAGTTTTGGGTGAGAACAGTCAGT
>NW_008682002.1:0-1946 GCF_000695815.1 Acanthisitta chloris
TTCATTTTGTTTAACTCCATGAGGTTTTCATCGACCTCTCCAGCCTGTCCAGGTCCCTCTGGATGTCCCTTCCCTGCAGCTGGGACTGCCCCACACTCTTGGTGTGGTCAGTGAACTTGCTGAGGGTTCACTCAATGCACTGCCCATGTCACCAACAAAGATACTGAACAGTATCGGCCCCAGCACTGAGCCCTGAGGGACATCAGTGACCCCTGAGGGTCACCACTCCTCACTAGCTCCACGTGGACACTGAGCCACTGACCACAACTCTCTGGGTATGACCATCCAGCCAGTTCTTTACACACCCAAATTTCCTTTCATATGAAAACATGAAGAGCTGTTGTGGTGAGGAATGAAAAACCCAATTCATTAGAATCAGGTCATCTTAGTTAACTTTTCATTGTGCTCTGCATTGGCTTTGATAGCAGAAATGATTCCTCTGGTCAGTTCAGGCCATTTGTATTCATGTATGTACTGATGTAGCATTGGCAGCTGCTAAGTGGGTAACAAATGGGCATTTGTTATCTCCTAAACTGCTCATTGACAAAACCAGTGGGGAAGTGTCTCCAGAATAGCTGAGGAACACATGAAAGCTTCAAGCAATGTTGCTTTAGATTATTGCTGCAATTTTATGGGCCAGTGAAAAAGCAAAAAGTCTATTCCTCATGCTCTGCTGCTCTGTAGAGTAAATCAATAGATAACTAATGGCACTGGGTTTAGCTCCAGCCCTAATGGAGTGTTGTCCTCTTATTAAATGTGTGCAAAGGGAAAATCCAGCAAGAGCAGAGGGGAGAAATGGTCTTGGCTGAGGGGTTGGTTGTCCCAGAAGTGCTGGGAAATGCAAGATGTGATTTAGGATTATTGTGTGATGTAAATGGGTGTCATGAATGGGTCCTCAAAGAACTTATTTGCTCAAGGAACAACTGGAGGTGCCACTCAGTACTCTGCAAGGTCACGGGTTGGACTCGATCTTGGAGGTGTGTTCCATGATGCTATGAAATCTAGGCAGCAGGAAGAAGTCTTAGGAAGAGTTTGAACTCAAGACAGGGATTTCTGACAAGGAAAAGAGCCTTAAAAGCTGTGGCTTGGTCTGTCTTGAGCCATGAGAAAGGCAACTGCTGGGTGAGGGTGGGAAAGGTCTCTGAGGGGAGCTGAGAAGATACTAGAATGTGAAGGAAATGAATTGCAGGAGTGAATGCTGAAGTACTTCAGTTGTGGCTAGGGATAGAATTTGCTTTCCTTTCTGCCTATAATTTGATTTTCAGCATTGCTCTTGAGCAGTTCTGTGTTCTCCCCCCTCCTCCTCCTCCTCCTCCAGTGTTTGCTTACCTGTTTTCCACACCCCACATGCCCTTTCCTCTGTAAGTACACGAAGCTTTTGTTGGGAAGGTGTTGTTTTATAAATATCCCTGATGTATTTGCCACATGCTAAACTTAGCTGCAGGAGCAGAGTGTTAATCAATGGAGATGCAGCCCTGACATTTTGCTGTGCTGTCTCTCAAAGCAGCAGAGCTGGGAGGAAAAAGTGCCAGGCCAACCTCTGAATCCAAGTGATTTTAGCTGAGTAACTGTCCAATTTGGATGACTTCAGCTGTAGTAGAGTGAGCTGTTTGTATCCTGCTTGTGCTCCATGTTCTCCACTGTGCAGAATTTGTTCTCCTCTCCAAATTCCTTTGGATTGAAAAACACTGTGGAAAGTTGTCAGATTTGTCTCCATCTTCAAATTGTGCTGTTTCTTTTTGCAACTAAAATCCTGTTTTGTACTTTTGCCTTTCCTTGGGAAACTGCTCAATGTCTTTAATAAAAAAAGGGGGGGGGAAAAAATCCCAACCCAGTGCCAAATTCCCAATGATATTTGTGGGCTCATTGCCATTGGCTTCAGTTGTTGCATTGATTCATCCCAATGGCTCAGCTCATCCTTGAGGCTCTGTCTCCATTCCCTTTCC